>NC_091176.1:33690217-33769340 GCF_040958095.1 Procambarus clarkii
ATAGCATTTCACCAAATCACCTCATTCTTTGGGGCACACGTGAGGAACACAAATGCGAACAAGCCTGAATGGTCCCCAGGACTATATGCGAATGAAAACTCACACCCCAGAAGTGACTCGAACCCATACTCCCAGAAGCAACGCAACTGGTAACTACAGGGCGCCTTAATCCGCTTGACCATCACGGCCGTCAAAAGGAAGTGATAGCCGAGGCTATTTGAGCCACTTCCCCGACGGCAACTCGGATGGTAATCTTGGGCATAGCATTTCACCAAATCACCTCATTCTTTGGGGCACACGTGAGGAACACAAATGCGAACAAGCCTGAATGGTCCCCAGGACTATATGCGAATGAAAACTCACACCCCAGAAGTGACTCGAACCCATACTCCCAGAAGCAACGCAACTGGTAACTACAGGGCGCCTTAATCCGCTTGACCATCACGGCCGTCAAAAGGAAGTGATAGCCGAGGCTATTTGAGCCACTTCCCCGACGGCAACTCGGATGGTAATCTTGGGCATAGCATTTCACCAAATCACCTCATTCTTTGGGGCACACGTGAGGAACACAAATGCGAACAAGCCTGAATGGTCCCCAGGACTATATGCGAATGAAAACTCACACCCCAGAAGTGACTCGAACCCATACTCCCAGAAGCAACGCAACTGGTAACTACAGGGCGCCTTAATCCGCTTGACCATCACGGCCGTCAAAAGGAAGTGATAGCCGAGGCTATTTGAGCCACTTCCCCGACGGCAACTCGGATGGTAATCTTGGGCATAGCATTTCACCAAATCACCTCATTCTTTGGGGCACACGTGAGGAACACAAATGCGAACAAGCCTGAATGGTCCCCAGGACTATATGCGAATGAAAACTCACACCCTGGAAACAGTGAAGTGAAACAGTGAAGGTTGAGTGAAAACTCAACCTATAGTCCTAGGGACCATTCAGGCTTGTTCGCATTTGTGTTCCTCACGTGTGCCCCAAAGAATGAGGTGATTTGGTGAAATGCTATGCCCAAGATTACCATCCGAGTTGCCGTCGGGGAAGTGGCTCAAATAGCCTCGGCTATCACTTCCTTTTGACGGCCGTGATGGTCAAGCGGATTAAGGCGCCCTGTAGTTACCAGTTGCGTTGCTTCTGGGAGTATGGGTTCGAGTCACTTCTGGGGTGTGAGTTTTCATTCGCATATAGTCCTGGGGACCATTCAGGCTTGTTCGCATTTGTGTTCCTCACGTGTGCCCCAAAGAATGAGGTGATTTGGTGAAATGCTATGCCCAAGATTACCATCCGAGTTGCCGTCGGGGAAGTGGCTCAAATAGCCTCGGCTATCACTTCCTTTTGACGGCCGTGATGGTCAAGCGGATTAAGGCGCCCTGTAGTTACCAGTTGCGTTGCTTCTGGGAGTATGGGTTCGAGTCACTTCTGGGGTGTGAGTTTTCATTCGCATATAGTCCTGGGGACCATTCAGGCTTGTTCGCATTTGTGTTCCTCACGTGTGCCCCAAAGAATAAGGTGATTTGGTGAAATGCTATGCCCAAGATTACCATCCGAGTTGCCGTCGGGGAAGTGGCTCAAATAGCCTCGGCTATCACTTCCTTTTGACGGCCGTGATGGTCAAGCGGATTAAGGCGCCCTGTAGTTACCAGTTGCGTTGCTTCTGGGAGTATGGGTTCGAGTCACTTCTGGGGTGTGAGTTTTCATTCGCATATAGTCCTGGGGACCATTCAGGCTTGTTCGCATTTGTGTTCCTCACGTGTGCCCCAAAGAATGAGGTGATTTGGTGAAATGCTATGCCCAAGATTACCATCCGAGTTGCCGTCGGGGAAGTGGCTCAAATAGCCTCGGCTATCACTTCCTTTTGACGGCCGTGATGGTCAAGCGGATTAAGGCGCCCTGTAGTTACCAGTTGCGTTGCTTCTGGGAGTATGGGTTCGAGTCACTTCTGGGGTGTGAGTTTTCATTCGCATATAGTCCTGGGGACCATTCAGGCTTGTTCGCATTTGTGTTCCTCACGTGTGCCCCAAAGAATGAGGTGATTTGGTGAAATGCTATGCCCAAGATTACCATCCGAGTTGCCGTCGGGGAAGTGGCTCAAATAGCCTCGGCTATCACTTCCTTTTGACGGCCGTGATGGTCAAGTGGATTAAGGCGCCCTGTAGTTACCAGTTGCGTTGCTTCTGGGAGTATGGGTTCGAGTCACTTCTGGGGTGTGAGTTTTCATTCGCATATAGTCCTGGAGACCATTCAGGCTTGTTCGCATTTGTGTTCCTCACGTGTGCCCCAAAGAATGAGGTGATTTGGTGAAATGCTATGCCCAAGATTACCATCCGAGTTGCCGTCGGGGAAGTGGCTCAAATAGCCTCGGCTATCACTTCCTTTTGACGGCCGTGATGGTCAAGCGGATTAAGGCGCCCTGTAGTTACCAGTTGCGTTGCTTCTGGGAGTATGGGTTCGAGTCACTTCTGGGGTGTGAGTTTTCATTCGCATATAGTCCTGGGGACCATTCAGGCTTGTTCGCATTTGTGTTCCTCACGTGTGCCCCAAAGAATGAGGTGATTTGGTGAAATGCTATGCCCAAGATTACCATCCGAGTTGCCGTCGGGGAAGTGGCTCAAATAGCCTCGGCTATCACTTCCTTTTGACGGCCGTGATGGTCAAGCGGATTAAGGCGCCCTGTAGTTACCAGTTGCGTTGCTTCTGGGAGTATGGGTTCGAGTCACTTCTGGGGTGTGAGTTTTCATTCGCATATAGTCCTGGGGACCATTCAGGCTTGTTCGCATTTGTGTTCCTCACGTGTGCCCCAAAGAATGAGGTGATTTGGTGAAATGCTATGCCCAAGATTACCATCCGAGTTGCCGTCGGGGAAGTGGCTCAAATAGCCTCGGCTATCACTTCCTTTTGACGGCCGTGATGGTCAAGCGGATTAAGGCGCCCTGTAGTTACCAGTTGCGTTGCTTCTGGGAGTATGGGTTCGAGTCACTTCTGGGGTGTGAGTTTTCATTCGCATATAGTCCTGGGGACCATTCAGGCTTGTTCGCATTTGTGTTCCTCACGTGTGCCCCAAAGAATGAGGTGATTTGGTGAAATGCTATGCCCAAGATTACCATCCGAGTTGCCGTCGGGGAAGTGGCTCAAATAGCCTCGGCCATCACTTCCTTTTGACGGCCGTGATGGTCAAGCGGATTAAGGCGCCCTGTAGTTACCAGTTGCGTTGCTTCTGGGAGTATGGGTTCGAGTCACTTCTGGGGTGTGAGTTTTCATTCGCATATAGTCCTGGGGACCATTCAGACTTGTTCGCATTTGTGTTCCTCACGTGTGCCCCAAAGAATGAGGTGATTTGGTGAAATGCTATGCCCAAGATTACCATCCGAGTTGCCGTCGGGGAAGTGGCTCAAATAGCCTCGGCTATCACTTCCTTTTGACGGCCGTGATGGTCAAGCGGATTAAGGCGCCCTGTAGTTACCAGTTGCGTTGCTTCTGGGAGTATGGGTTCGAGTCACTTCTGGGGTGTGAGTTTTCATTCATATATATATATATATATATATATATATATATATATATATATATATATATATATATATATATATATATATATATATATATATATATATATATATATATATATATATATGCTGTGGGAACCGACCTGTGAGATATATACCTATTTAATTTATCTGAAACTTATATATAATTTATATTTACCTTAGTTTATGTATTTTGATAGCAATTTTTATGATTTTTAGCAGAATATATTACTGCAATATTCTCAAAAAACGATTTCTTGCGAATTAGGGGGTTTTATATTAAATTTATATATATGCAGCCACTCAAACTGCAGTATTAAACTCCATATATTAGTAAAAGTAATTTAGATATCATCTTATTGTACAGTACGCTTAATCCACCAGGTATAAACAAATGAAGACACCAAATAATCTTCGAAATGTAAGCTAGCATCTCCATCCTTGTACTGGAGTACCAAGCAGCTGTGCTGCTTCCTCTTCTATTATTCCTGTCAGAGGGCACAAGCTGTTTAAGCCAGAATCCAAATATTTGACAGCTATATCAGATGAAACATTTGTTATATTATTAGACTAAGGATAAGTAGACCAAGGATTAATTACCTGGGTTGAATCGTTGCCACATGTCCTAACCGGAATTAATCCTATCTACATGACATTACTGGCCAGAAATGATTATAGATAAGATTTCGGAAAGACATTTTCCCTTGTTTAGCTGTTGACTGCGTGTTGATGATGGAGGAACCACTAATTTGATCTCCATTACACTTCGTCCATGGGAGAATTATAGGAGCTGAACTTGCTCCAAGTGACTCCAACAACAATACAACAATGGCAACCTCCTTCTCGCCACTGATGCCTGGCTCTCCTTTTTGCAGATGTTAGTAATTGCTAGAAAGGTCACATTTACTCTATTTTGATACTAATACTTAAGTTAATTCAAATGAGAGGTTTTTATGATGTTATTAGTCCAAAGACTTCAGTATTAAGAATAATTCCCAACAGAATAGCTGGTGAATATATAGCGCTATGTGGCAATGATACCTCGTTTTCTGTTGACGGAAAATTCCACTATGCAACATTTTGTATGGGTTAGCTAGTGTATTCAACAGCAGCAATATTATCTGCCTATTGTATTTAATATTAGTATATGGTGTTGGGTTTTCCAAAATAATTCCCTGACTGCCGAACACGGGTCGAAGTCCTATTTAGAACAGACGAATACTGATACTCCTCCTTAGAAGTTATTAGATTAATTTGATGTTAGTTGTTAGTTATCATACATTTTTGCGTCTGTTCGTATAGGACGAATGCCCCTTACTAGAGTTGCAGGGGGTTAGAAGACTAATGCAATTTAATTTCTCTGTTAACTCTTGGAAGTCAAAAATTCTAGCCTATTTACATATTATTTAACCCAGAGGACTGAATGTGATCAAGTACAACAGTCAAATATGATTCAGGGACTGCAGTGAGATCAGTGACATTAGTTATAATAACTTGAAGCTTGTTCAGGTAACTGGTCACTGATATATAAACACTGAGGCCCAAAAAGACTGTACCTCTCTCAACCAGTTTAAGATAAAAACTAAACACTACCTAATAAATTCCCTGTAACCTACCTCACTCCTCTATTGTCAACCCATGTCTGTTATTTTATTTTTTTATTTTTTTTTTTTAATCAACACTGTTTGTCAACCTATTGTATTTGTGCTGCTTTTTCAGTCATGTTCCCCCTTTTTTTATCTTTATTTGTATTTGTTTTCAACACTTTTTATTCTTTATGCTCAATTAGTATTAAGTTCTAGATATTAATGTTTTTCTTGCCCGAAACGCATTGCGTAATAGTGGCTTTAGGCATTGTATGTACTAGCTCTATCTATATATCAATCCATTAATGTAACATCACTTGTATGTATGTACCTTACCTGAATAAACATATTTATATTTATTTATTTTAAAATCAGTCGTCGAATTAATTGGTGTTTTATTTAGTTTGTTGATTCAGAGGATATAATAGTCAATCACTAAAGTCAAGTATGGTTCTGAGACTGCAGTAGGTCCAGTGACATTGGTCGCAATTACTTGTAGCTGTTTAGGCTACTGTTCACTGATTTGCCACTGAAGCCTCATGAACACATCTTCAGCTTTAAATGATGATATTAAACGGGCATGGGCATGGTTTCATAAAATTTGTTCAATGTCAACCAATATTTTTTGACTAGTTGTTTATGAAAAACGCTGCAATTATTCCAAGTTTCAGTACTGCAGCATAAATAGAAAGAGAGAGGTTTTTTTCAATGAATTTTACACATTTTCAAGTGTAAATAAACAAACACACCTCTCATATATAATCATTCTAAGACACTTTTCTGACACATTAGCATATAATAAAGGATCCGGACGTATCCAGAGTTTCCAAAACGTCTTTAGTTTTCCTAATACAAATATTCAAATTTCCCCCCCAAAATTATGCAGATATGTCATGTTTATTGCTATTATAAAATCAATAAATGAACTTAGGAATAAACGCTTACTTGGGATTTTAGATATATAAACGTTACATATAAGATGTAAGTTTCACGCAAATTTAATGAAAAATTAAAGACTTATTTGAACGTTTGTTACTTGAAAATATTGAAAATAAATAAAAAAATAATAAAGTCTAAGGTGCTGCCATCTGTGGCTGAGGTTGACTTCAAAGAGTTTTCTCCAAAATTGGCACCCTTACAGATAGGCTTATGTGCAGTCAGGTGTATATGTTTCATGCAAATCGTCTGATAAAAAAAAATATCTCTGAAAAAAAATATATATCAATTTTTTATAACTTAATTATTTTTCTAATAAAACTAATTATAATATTATGTTAATATATGCTATTGTGATAGCTGATAGTCGTAGATATGATTTCAGTTGATAGTTTTGTTTGATAATCGTTTCTGACCATTTTGAAACAATTTTGACACCTACTTCAAAAGTCGTAGGGAGACTTATAAAAAAAGGGAGCCGAGCAGACAGTACACTGGACTTGTAATCCTGTGGTCCTGCAACCCGTTCTCGCACTTTCGTATAGTCAATATTGACTTATTAAATACGTGCATATGTGACATACTAATTTATAGTGAATATTTTAGTTTACCATGAAAAGCTTCATAGAAAACACCGACCTTACCTAACCTTCTTAGTATGTTAAGATAAGCATCTTATTGCTTCGTAATTACAATTGTTACTTAACCTATTATAGGTAAAGTAATAATTGTAATTACGAAGCAATAAGATGCTTATCTTAACATACTATGAAGGTTAGGTAAGGTCGGTGTTTTCTATGAAGCTTTTCGAAGTTAACTAAAATATTCACAATAAATTAGTATGTCACATATGCACTTATTTAATAAGTCAATATTGCCTGTAAGAAAGTGCGAGAATGGGTTGTATCCTGGGTTCGATCCCAGGAGCCGGCGAGAAACAATGGGCAGAGTTTCTTTCACCCTATGCCCCTGTTACCTAGCAGTAAAATAGGTACCTGTGTGTTAATCAGCTGTCACGGGCTGCTTCCTGGGGGTGGAGGCCTGGTGGAGGACCAGGCCGCGGGGACACTAAGTCCCCGAAATCATCTCAAGATAACCTACTTCACAATTTTTTTCTCACTCCCTATTTATGCTACGATGCTGAGACTTGGACCAGATGAAACCCTTTTCTTATACAACTAGTCAAAAAAGTTTGATTGAAATCGAACTAGTTTTAATTTAATGCATTTTTTGGGAAATCTAGAGCCCTTGTCCCGTAAGATCAACATCTGTTGCGATAGTCAGCTGTAATCTCCTTACAATAATGTTACTGGAGATATAATCATCTGACAAATGTAGATTTCTACTAGTATTGTTTATCAGCAGGCATAGGTCTCCTCAGACTTAATACTGGGCCTGAGAGTAATTTGCCTCCTGCAGAATTTAGTATGGTCATGCTCTGATATTTAATAGGGCATGACCATGCTAAACTCAAACTCCATGCTGAAGGATTGTAATAAGTTAGCAGTCTGATCAGATTGAGATAAGCTCAGCAATTGTAGTACTAGATGTATGATAGTTTTCTCATTGCCAGTATTATCCCTAGGAAGCTGGACTGGAAAATTAGTGCTGTCGCTATTTCATTTACATTTTCTACTTCTGGTTCAGCTTCACCTTTAATTTCAGTTTGGAGACATGTTAACTTAGTAGCCTCAGGTATTGGGTTTTCAAAATCCATAGAGACTGTGGATAAATTGTCTGAGAACTGTTTAATTTCTGGTGGTATACTATTGGGTGATGCTGTAGTGGGTGAGGCTTTATCCTCGTTGATTAAAGGATCTAATCTGGTTTGACATTTATTCTCAAAAGTAGCCAGATCATCCATATTATTATCTACTTTATTTGATGTACTGGCTGTTTGCTCTATATCATTTATCCTGTGTAAGTGCTCCAACCTGGCTAGAGTTTCTTCTTCATATTGTGCTAGGAAAGACAGGAATAGTTCCACGCCTTCAACTATTATGTCGTCGTCGTTGTGGATCTGATTTTGGTAAGATTTCCTATTTGCTTTCAATAGATGCAATTGGGTTTGAATCTGTAATAGTGTGATTTTCAACCGACGATAATTAATTACGGGATCATATAACAACTGTTCACATTGGTCGAGAACTCTTGACAGTGGACATTTACGTGCTGTTAATACAGCTTTGCTCTCTGAAGATTAGTTATTGTGACGTGTTAATTGAATGTTACTGACTCATTAATTGTGAGGAAACACTGTTTGTAGCCTAGGGTAAAATTCAGCAATCACTAGGCTATAATCCTACCTCTTCTAGAGGTTAGCTCTAAAAATTAATACACATTATATATATATATATATATATATATATATATATATATATATATATATATATATATATATATATATATATATATTATATATATATATATATATATATATATATTAGTATATTTTGGTAGCAGTCTTTCCTGTAGACATATTTTATTAAATATGACCGAAAAAGTAAGATTAATAATTCTAACACGAATTTTCTCAATCTTTCGTACATTATGCTTCACTGTTGGAGGTAAATCAAAAATCACTTCTCCAAAATTCATTTTTATTTCTAGTCTGACGCGACACGGGCGCGTTTCGTAAAACTTATTACATTTTCAAAGACTTCACAAATACACAACTGATTAGAACTTGCGTTTCCCTGATTTTATATCTACATTTGAGTGAGGTGGGAAGGGTGATGTGGCATTACATTTGAGTGAGGTGGGAAGGATGATGTGGCATTAGAGGATATTAATAGGGTATTAAAAGTATCAACACAAGACAGAACACGAAACAATGGATATTGAATAGAAGTGTTTGTAGAAAGCCTATTGGTCCATATTTCTTGATGCTTCTATATTGGAGCGGAGTCTTGAGGTGGGTAGAATATAGTTGTGCAATAATTGGCTGTTGATTGCTGGTGTTGACTTCTTGATGTGTAGTGCCTCGCAAACGTCAAGCCGCCTGCTATCGCTGTATCTATCGATGATTTCTGTGTTGTTTACTAGGATTTCTCTGGCGATGGTTTGGTTATGGGAAGAGATTATATGTTCCTTAATGGAGCCCTGTTGTTTATGCATCGTTAAACGCCTAGAAAGAGATGTTGTTGTCTTGCCTATATACTGGGTTTTTTGGAGCTTACAGTCCCCAAGTGGGCATTTGAAGGCATAGACGACGTTAGTCTCTTTTAAAGCGTTCTGTTTCGTGTCTGGAGAGTTTCTCATGAGTAGGCTGGCCGTTTTTCTGGTTTTATAGTAAATCGTCAGTTGTATCCTCTGATTTTTGTCTGTAGGGATAACGTTTCTATTTACAATATCTTTCAGGACCCTTTCCTCTGTTTTATGAGCTGTGGAAAAGCACCATACTGTCCCCCGAGCTTAGAGCGGCAGCTAAAAGCCTTCGTGAGAACAAGGAGATAGTTGTCAGGAGAGGTGACAAGTCGCCAATATATGTCATTCTTAAAAAAGACGAATATCTGGCGAAAATGAACATCATACTCTCTGACCAAACTAAGTTCCAAAGGGTAACGAAGGACACTACAGCCGAATTAAAAGCAAAGGTCAACAAACTGATCGAAACTGTGAACGCCAAGAAATCCGGACTCCACCTGCCAAAGATCATTGGGGAATATAAACCTGGATATGCGTATGGAAATGTCAAGACGCACAAGCCTGGAAACCCACTTCGGCCAATCATTAGCCAGATACCCACACCCACGTACAGATTGGCAAAGCGACTCAACGGCCTGCTGACTCCTTATGTTCCTTGCGCCTTCAGCCTGAAGTCTCCAAAGGAATTTGTGGACTTACTGCGGGGCGCACGGGCCACAGGGATAAGAGCCTCGTTGGACGTAGAATCGCTGTTTACCAACGTACCTGTGGACGAGACAATCGGAATGATAGCCGACAGAGTGTATCGTGATCCAGCCTGTACTCCTCTTGACATGCCAGAAAGTATTCTGAGGAAACTACTCCAAGCTTGTACTAAAGAGGCACCCTTCTTGAGCCCGGATGGGCATATGTATAAGCAAGTAGATGGGGTCGCTATGGGTTCTCCCCTAGGTGTCCTGTTTGCAAACTTCTACATGGGTACCATCGAGCAAAAAGTCTTAGTCGACATGAACTTGAAACCGGCCATATACTGCAGGTATGTTGACGACATTTTTACACAGGTACCTGATGTCAGACATCTGCAGGAGCTGAAGGAGGCATTTGAGCAGAGTTCCGTGCTGCGTTTCACTTACGAGACGGAAAAGGATGGGAAGCTGCCTTTTCTAGATGTAACAGTCATGGAAAAGGGCGGAGGTTTCCACACTGCAGTCTACACAAAGGAAACAAACATAGGAATGTGCCTAAATGACAACAGCGACTGCCCTGACAGGTACAAGAGGAGTGTTGTTAACGCATACGTCGACCGTGCTCTCAGCCACAGCTCAGAATGGAAGCAAGTCGACGAAGAACTCTGTAGGGTAAGGCAGGTTCTAGTCAATAACGGCTTCTCCAATGGTTTCATCGAAGACATCATAAGAAGGAAAGTGAAAAGCCATGCAACCTCCGAAGAGACAACTAACACAACACCTATACCCCCTATTAGACTATTTTACAGGAACTTCTTTTCCACAGCTCATAAAACAGAGGAAAGGGTCCTGAAAGATATTGTTAATAGAAACGTTATCCCTACAGACAAAAATCAGAGGATACAACTGACGATTTACTATAAAACCAGAAAAACGGCCAGCCTACTCATGAGAAACTCTCCAGACACGAAACAGAACGCTTTAAAAGAGACTAACGTCTCCTATGCCTTCAAATGCCCACTTGGGGACTGTAAGCTCCAAAAAACCCAGTATATAGGCAAGACAACAACATCTCTTTCTAGGCGTTTAACGATGCATAAACAACAGGGCTCCATTAAGGAACATATAATCTCTTCCCATAACCAAACCATCGCCAGAGAAATCCTAGTAAACAACACAGAAATCATCGATAGATACAGCGATAGCAGGCGGCTTGACGTTTGCGAGGCACTACACATCAAGAAGTCAACACCAGCAATCAACAGCCAATTATTGCACAACTATATTCTACCCACCTCAAGACTCCGCTCCAATATAGAAGCATCAAGAAATATGGACCAATAGGCTTTCTACAAACACTTCTATTCAATATCCATTGTTTCGTGTTCTGTCTTGTGTTGATACTTTTAATACCCTATTAATATCCTCTAATGCCACATCATCCTTCCCACCTCACTCAAATGTAATGCCACATCACCCTTCCCACCTCACTCAAATGTAGATATAAAATCAGGGAAACGCAAGTTCTAATCAGTTGTGTATTTGTGAAGTCTTTGAAAATGTAATAAGTTTTACGAAACGCGCCCGTGTCGCGTCAGACTTGAAATAAAAATGAATTTTGGAGAAGTGATTTTTGATTTACCTCCAACAGTGAAGCATAATGTACGAAAGATTGAGAAAATTCGTGTTAGAATTATTAATCTTACTTTTTCGGTCATATTTAATAAAATATATATATATATATATATATATATATATATATATATATTATATATATATATATATATATATATATATATATATATATATATATATATATATATATATATATATATATATATATATATATATATATAGAGAGAGAGAGAGAGAGAGAGAGAGAGAGAGAGAGAGAGAGAGAGGCGTCACCAGAGACCCAAGGGCTTCCAGTTTTTTATTTCAGCGTCTCAGTGTGGCGATCCAGAGGGGAAATGCTTGCTGCGTCCTCGGTTCCTGTCCAGAAGCGGAGGAGCTTCAAGAGATCCATAACCTTTAGGCACTTGTCTTTTATGTTTTGTAACCTTTAAATACACAATAAAGGAAAAAAAAAATATATATATATATGTATATATATATATATATATATATATATATATATATATATATATATATATATATATATATATATATATATATATATATTATATATATATATATATATAATATATATATATATATATATTATATATAAATATATATATATATATATATATATATATATATATATATATATATATTTATATATAATATATATATATATATATTATATTATATATATATATATATATATATATATATATATATATATATATATATATATATATATTTATATATATAATATATATATATATATATATATATATATATATATATATATATATATATATATATATATATATATATATATATATATATATATATATATATATATATATATATATATATATATATATATATATATATATTAGTATATTTTGATATTTTGGTAGCAGTCTTTCCTGTAGACATATATTATTAAATATGACCGAAAAAGTAAGATTAATAATTCTAACACGAATTTTCTCAATCTTTCGTACATTACGCTTCACTGTTGGAGGTAAATCAAAAATCACTTCTCCAAAATTCATTTTTATTTCTAGTCTGACGCGACACGGGCGCGTTTCGTAAAACTTATTACATTTTCAAAGACTTCACAAATACACAACTGATTAGAACTTACGTCTCTCTGATATTATATCTACATTTGAGTGAGGTGGGAAGGGTGATGTGGCATTAACACAAGACAGAACAGGAGGGGATATTAATAGGGTATTAAAAGTATCAACACAAGACAGAACAGAAACAATGGGTATTGAATAGAAGTGTTTGTAGAAAGCCTATTGGTCCATATTTCTTGATGCTTCTATATTGGAGCGGAGTCTTGAGGTGGGTAGAATATAGTTGTGCAATAATTGGCTGTTGATTGCTGGTGTTGACTTCTTGATGTGTAGTGCCTCGCAAACGTCAAGCCGCCTGCTATCGCTGTATCTATCGATGATTTCTGTGTTGTTGCGCCTTCAGCCTGAAGTCTCCAAAGGAATTTGTGGACTTACTGCGGGGCACACGGGCCACAGGGATAAGAGCCTCGTTGGACGTAGAATCGCTGTTTACCAACGTACCTGTGGACGAGACAATCGGAATGATAGCCGACAGAGTGTATCGTGATCCAGCCTGTACTCCTCTTGACATGCCAGAAAGTATTCTGAGGAAACTACTCCAAGCTTGTACTAAAGAGGCACCCTTCTTGAGCCCGGATGGGCACATGTATAAGCAAGTAGATGGGGTCGCCATGGGTTCTCCCCTAGGTGTCCTGTTTGCAAACTTCTACATGGGTACCATCGAGCAAAAAGTCTTAGTCGACATGAACTTGAAACCGGCCATATACTGCAGGTATGTTGACGACATTTTTACACAGGTACCTGATGTCAGACATCTGCAGGAGCTGAAGGAGGCATTTGAGCAGAGTTCCGTGCTGCGTTTCACTTACGAGACGGAAAAGGATGGGAAGCTGCCTTTTCTAGATGTAACAGTCATGGAAAAGGGTGGAGGTTTCCACACTGCAGTCTACACTAAGGAAACAAACATAGGAATGTGCCTAAATGCCAACAGCGACTGCCCCGACAGGTACAAGAGGAGTGTTGTTAACGCATACGTCGACCGTGCTCTCAGTCACAGCTCAGAATGGAAGCAAGTCGACGAAGAACTCTGTAGGGTAAGGCAGGTCCTAGTCAATAACGGCTTCTCCAATGGTTTCATCGAAGACATCATAAGAAGGAAAGTGAAAAGCCATGCAACCTCTGAAGAGACAACTAACACAACACCTATACCCCCTATTAGACTATTTTACAGGAACTTCTTTTCCACAGCTCATAAAACGGAGGAAAGGGTCCTGAAAGATATTGTTAATAGAAACGTTATCCCTACAGACAAAAATCAGAGGATACAACTGACGATTTACTATAAAACCAGAAAAACGGCCAGCCTACTCATGAGAAACTCTCCAGACACAAAACAGAACGCTTTAAAAGAGACTAACGTCGTCTATGCCTTCAAATGCCCACTTGGGGACTGTAAGCTCCAAAAAACCCAGTATATAGGCAAGACAACAACATCTCTTTCTAGGCGTTTAACGATGCATAAGCAACAGGGCTCCATTAAGGAACATATAATCTCTTCCCATAACCAAACCATCGCCAGAGAAATCCTAGTAAACAACACAGAAATCATCGATAGATACAGCGATAGCAGGCGGCTTGACGTTTGCGAGGCACTACACATCAAGAAGTCAACACCAGCAATCAACAGCCAATTATTGCACAACTATATTCTACCCACCTCAAGACTCCGCTCCAATATAGAAGCATCAAGAAATATGGACCAATAGGCTTTCTACAAACACTTCTATTCAATACCCATTGTTTCTGTTCTGTCTTGTGTTGATACTTTTAATACCCTATTAATATCCCCTCCTGTTCTGTCTTGTGTTAATGCCACATCACCCTTCCCACCTCACTCAAATGTAGATATATATATATATATATATATATATATATATATATATATATATATATATATATATATATTTTATTTTTTTTTCCTTTATTGTGTATTTAAAGGTTACAAAACATACAAGACAAATGCCTAAAGGTTATGGATCTCTTGAAGCTCCTCCGCTTCTGGACAGGAACCGAGGACGCAGCAAGCATTTCCCCTCTGGATCGCCACACTGAGACGCTGAAATAAAAAACTGGAAGCCCTTGGGTCTCTGGTGACGTCAATGAGCTTGGAACCCAATTCCTTGAGAAATCCCAAGGCACTCTTGCCCCAGGGGCCATGCGTCTCAGACGCTATGGGAACAAAGAGGTATTGACCTTCCAGTCACCTGTACTTGAGTGATTTTGCTGTTTCTTTGTGGTTGGCCGCCCCACCTGCTTGATCAGCTCCGAAGTGTACATAGGTGTCAGCCAGGGTGGATACACACGTGTAGTCCCACACCAACTGTCTACCCTCCTTCCATAAGTATATGGTGATGCCATCAGGGCGAAGTGCCGAGAAATCCGGGTTTTGGATCCCTAGGATGCGAGGTTCTCTCTCCGCTGGGCACCCAGCTGAGACGAGGCTTCTCTTGATGATGTCATTGTCCTCGTTGTATATATATATATATATATATATATATATATATATATATATATATATATATATATATATATATATATATATATATATATATATATATATATATATATATATATATATATATATATATATATATATGTATATATATATATATATATATATATATATATATATATATATATATATGTATATATATATATATATATATATATATATATATATATATATATATATATATATATATATATATATATATATATATATATATATATATATATATATATATATATATATATATATATTGGTGTATACTGGCAGCAGGTTTTCTTTCAAACATGTTTCATTGAATATGACCGCATATTCTGTATTTATTATTTTCTGGTTTAGGGCTTCTATCCCTCTAACTATTTTCTTAGCATCAGGGCTTAATTGAAATAGGAGTTCTCCAAAACTCATTTTCGTACTTTTAAGGTGAAGAAAAGAAGTGATTTACTATAGAGTGTATTACACTAATTTGTATAATTTGCACGACGTTTCGCTCCTCCATGGTTCATTCTCAAGTGAACAGATCTTACAATACTAGTTGATTTTATACCCGCAGTAGGTCAGGTGATAATACAATGAAGGTGAAAACATGGGGGGATACATAAGGGATAAACATAGGGGCCGCAGAAGGCTTATTGGCCCATACGAGGCATCTCCTATCCAAAACACAAAGATTAATCCAGTGTAATTGGCCTGTTATGTTGGACATTGTCTTCTGTGTTGGCATCGATATGTTCTTGTCTTGTCCTTACTAGAATTACTAGATCTCCTAGAATTGATCAAATCTACCCAGCCCGATGGAATCATCGCTTCCCTGGACGTTGAATCCCTATTTACCAACGTCCCAGTCGACACAACCATAAGAATAATACTGGACAGAGTATACAGAGACGAGAGCACCCCCAAATTAGACATACCTGAGCCACACTTGAAAAGTCTTCTCGAAGCATGTACAAAGGAAGCCCCTTTCATCAGTCCAAAAGGAGACATGTATTTACAAATAGACGGAGTAGCAATGGGCTCCCCCTTAGGAGTTTTATTTGCTAATTTTTATATGGGAACCATCGAAGATAGGGTCTTCAGTAGCAGACAAAAACCAACTGTATACTGCCGTTATGTAGATGACATATTCGTAATAGTAAAAGACTCAGATGAACTAATTGACCTAAAAAGACACCTAGAGAGAGAGTCAGTACTCCGATTTACACATGAAAATAGTGAAAATAACAGTCTGCCATTCTTGGATGTACTAATAACAAAAACAGGAACCTCTTTAAGCACCAACGTATATACCAAGCCCACCAACATAGGATTATGCCTGAACGGTAGAAGTGAGTGCCCCCCAAAGATACAAAGCCAGTGTTCTCAATGCTTATATTCGTCGAGCGCTTACCCACTGCTCTAAATGGAGCAACGTGAGTAGAGAGTTTGAAAGAGTAACTCAGGTATTTGTGAACAACGGATATAGCAACGCGGAAATAAACGCTGCTATAAGAAGACACTTGGACCGTTGGTATAATTCAGAACCTAGAACAGAAACCACAACACCCCCAATAAAATTATATTATAAATCAACCATGCACAGTGAACATATAAAAGAGGAAAGAATAATGAAAGAAATAATCCGTAAAGGAGTAAAAAGCACTACTCCTAACCAAAACATAAACCTGATAATATTCTACAAAACCAAGAAGACTTCCGAACTCCTTATCAAAAACAGCCCGAAGCCGACGGAGAACCCTCTACAGCAGTCAAGCGTTGTATACATGTACACTTGCCCCCACGAAGGATGTAACCTTCAATGTAAGTACATAGGTATGACGTCGACCAAGCTGACGAGGCGTTTGACATGCCATCTTCAATCTGGTGCCCCTAGGAATCACATGAGACAAGCCCATGACATTATTCTAACAAGAGAAATGTTGAACAAGAATACTTGCATAATAGACAAAAGCCAAGATTCAAGAAGATTACAAATTCTTGAGGCAATTCACATAAGAATAGAGCGACCTACCATGAACACCCAAATCACGGAACTATTTACTCTACCCACCATGAGAGTAAGGACAAGACAAGAACATATCGATGCCAACACAGAAGACAATGTCCAACATAACAGGCCAATTACACTGGATTAATCTTTGTGTTTTGGATAGGAGATGCCTCGTATGGGCCAATAAGCCTTCTGCAGCCCCTATGTTTATCCCTTATGTATCCTCCCATGTTTTCACCTTCATTGTATTATCACCTGACCTAATGCGGGTATAAAATCAACTAGTATTGTAAAATCTGTTCACTTGAAAATGAACCATGGAGGTTCGAAACGTCGTGCAAATTATACAAATTAGTGTAATACACTCTATAGTAAATCACTTCTTTTCTTCACCTTAAAAGTACGAAAATGAGTTTTGGAGAACTCCTATTTCAATTAAGCCCTGATGCTAAGAAAATAGTTAGAGGGATAGAAGCCCTAAACCAGAAAATAATAAATACAGAATATGCGGTCATATTCAATGAAACATGTTTGAAATATATATATATATATATATATATATATATATATATATATATATATATATATATATATATATATATATATATATATATATATATATATATATATATATATATATATATATATATATATATATATATATATATATATATATATATATATATATATATATATATATATATATATATATATATATATATATATATATATATATATATATATATATATATATATATATATATATATATATATATATATATATATATATATATATATATATATATATATATATATATATATATATATATATATATATATATATATATATATATATATATATATATATATATATATATATATATATATATATATATATATATATATATATATATATATATATATATATATATATATATATATATATATATATATATATATATGTCGTACCTAGTAGCCAGAATGCACTTCTGAGCCTACTATGCAAGGCCCAATTTGCCTAATAAGCCAAGTTTTCATGAATTAATTGTTTTCCGACTACCTAACCTACCTAACCTAACCTAACCTAACTTTTTCGGCTACTTAACCAAACCTAACCTATAGAGATATGTTAGGTTAGGTTAGGTAGGGTTGGTTAGGTTCGGTCATATATCTACGTTAATTTTAACTCCAATAAACAAAAATTGACCTCATACATAATGAAATGGGTAGCTTTATCATATCATAAGAAAAAAATTAGAAAAAATATATTAATTCAGGAAAACTTGGCTTAGTAGGCAAATCGGGCCTTGCATAGTGGGCCAAAAAGTGAGTTCTGGCTACTAGGTACGACATATATATATATATATATATATAGGGGTACCACCACTGGTTTAATTAAAGGGACCCACATCCTCAAAGAAGAAAATAAATAGTGTTTAGAGAAGACCTTGTGGATTCTCACTGAATACTTTAATCTTTTCCTCTCCTACCACCCCTATTATTTTTTTTATATGATTTTATTGCAATGCTACAGTTTACAGAAAACACACACTTATATAACAATATACCAATCAGTGTTCGAAGACCTCGTCCAGCTCCTCGGGGGTCGGGTGCGTACCCAAGATACAGCACGCATTTCCCCTCTCAACAGCGACACTGAGGCGCTGGAACATAAAACTGGCCGCTCTTGGGTCTCTAGTCTTCCCAATGAGTTCCTCGCCCAGCTCCTTTAGGAACTTAAGTGCACATTTACCCCAGGCGCCCAGAGTCTCAGAGCCTATTGGCACGAACCTGTAACAACGTTCTAGGTCCCTGTACTTGCTAGTTTTCTGGGTCTCCCTAAAGGTGGCCGCCCCACCTCCCTCAGCTGGGCTGTAAGGTAGATAGGTATCAGCCAATGTGGATGCACACGTGTAGTCCCACACGACCTGTTTACCTTCCCTCCACGGCTGCAGGGTGACTCCATCTGGGCGTTTTTGGCTGTTGTCAGGTCTGCACAACTGAGGTTCTCTTTGTGCTGGGCACCCAGCTGAAGCCAAACTTCTCTTGATGATGTCATTGACTGCTTCATGTCTGGCAATCTTTCCCTGTGTCTTATGACAGATGAGACCATGGCTGCTGTATTGGTCCGCCCGTGCATGGCCGCAAATATACCGGTGCTCGGTGGAGATAGGGGCGACAAGGCGCAGAGCAACACCAATACTTAGGTGCCGATGGTCCAGGCGGGTGCCCTAGGCGGAATTAGGGACTGCCAATAGGACGTCCCCGGCATGGGGCGCTTGCACAGCTAGAAGACGCGCTTTGTCCTTCCTGGAAGCTGCCTCCAGCAATGATGTGGCGATGTTCTCCACTATTTGGCTATCCCATTTGGACTGTTTGCAGTCATTTGGAAAAGTCGGTCGAGGATGAGAGTTGACGAGAGTGTCCCACTTACCGGCTCCTTCCGCGAATTTGGGATCATGAATCCCAATGGAGTCTCTTAGGTGTTCCGGTAGTATTTCCTTAACTAATTCACCTGTTGCACTAGTCGAGGATAAGAATGCTGGCAATGCTAATTGTGTCTCCTTGCGAATACCTATTCCCGTCTAACTTGGAGCGTTGCTTGGTCCCATTGGCTATCTTGCAGGGAGAGGTTTAACACTTTCACGGTTATTGACCTTAGGAGTGTGTCATATTCTGTTAATTTTGGGCTGTCGAAGGAGGGAGCACACCTTAGGAAATAGGTCAGTCTGGGTAAAGCCAGGCACCTTGTGTGAAGGTACAAAGCATCGTGGGCGTCCAAAGCCCCTATTCTTCCCTCCATTCTCCTCAGGTCGTTCAGCTGTTCTTCGAGGACTACCTCAATGGCGTTCGAGCCCAGAGGTGCCCCTAGCAGCACACTGTCGGTGGGAGCGATCACTTGGGCTCCTGGCAATATGGTTCGCACTGCATCTATGGTTGGTTGGCTAGATGAGATGATTTCACACTTTAATGGGTTTAGGGTGAGTCCTAACTCCTCTCCCTTAGATTTCACCAGTTGTAGATCTTCTAACAGGGACTCCTGTGTCCCTGCCAGGGTGCCATCGTTCAGGAACCAGATGTTGAGTTCGCTGGTCAACCTGCTTTTGACCTCTTTAACAGCCATGCAAAAAAGAAAAGGGGCAAGTGGGTCTCCCTGCTGGACACCTTCTGCAGAAACAACTTCATGTTCCCCAAACAGCAGCGTCGATTCCCTACTGTACCCTGCTGAGACGAAGGGGAGTAGAGAAGGAAAGCTTGTTCGAACTGCTTCCAGTACCACATCCCTTTTTACCTGGTTGAAGGCATTTTTAAAGTCTAATTTAATTAATGTCTTATTTTCTGGGAGGTGCTTGATATAGGCTCGTGCTGCATGAGCTGCTGCTTCACAGCCATGGGGAACACCAAAACCTAGTTGATGGGGTCGAAGCATCGTCGCAGCGTCTATGCTAATTTTTCTGACAGCTGCCCTAGCAACAAGGCGCCAAAGTGTGTTACCCACGGCAATGGGTCTGACTCCACCATCTTTCTTCTTGAGGGCACAAAGGGATGCTCCAAAGAAAAAGGGTTTAATTGTATCTGGGATCAACCCAGAGAGGCAGTCGTTGACAAACTTCGTGACCTCTGACAATAGTGTCTCGGCAACTTCTCCGAGAACTGAGTTTACCATCTCCTTGAGGTGCTGAGGTCTTACTCCAGTGTATCCCCCTGCCGAGCCTGGCAGAAATGACATGATGGCTTTGTATACCTCTGACGCTTGGAGGAATAGAGGTCCCATGTCTGTGACATTTGTGTCCTGAGCAGTGGGTTCCCATGGTACTCTAGGAGGGTGCTTCTCTCTCAGCGAGTTGGCGGTAGCGGTATTTCTAGGGGCGATTGTGTCTTCGCTGGTAAGTAACCTAATTGCCCCTACTGTGTTGCCCTCTTCAATTTTTTTGGTCACTTGTGTTCCTAGTTTAAAATTGTCATTGGAACTCTTGGGTCTGCCACGACGGTTTTTGCGCTGAGGAGGGATGGGGATCAAGTTGTCAGCTCTGGGGAAATTATTTATTGCCCTAGTGACTGATGAGGCTAGTGACTTGCCTCCTCTTGCAGGTACGCCTAAGCAAATATTGCCAAACAGGAGCAAATTATGCCATGCTTTGATGGTGGCTGCAGCATTAAGATTTTCAGACCGTTCATTTACTTTCCTTAAAAGGTCTGTATATTTCCCCGCTGCAAATGGGCGCGCTGCTTTAGGAATGTGAGGAAGAGTTCTGGTGGTGGATGCTTTGATGGCCCCCAGGAGGTCATCTGATGACATGAAGTTTGCTGGGATGTGTGGGGGTGCCGGGGGGACCTGTGGGCCTTCTCTCTCTACAGGTTCCGTCCATGAACCCTCACAGCCGTTCTGTTGACGTAGGGTTCCATCGTTTCTAAGGCTGTGTGATTCGTCACACACCCGACACGTTCCTCTGAGTCTGGGTCCTCTGGTTGCACGTCTGGGTGCACTGTTCCCAGGACCCTGTTCTTGGCTGATGGGCAGGGGCCATGGCGGTGGCGGCAGGGGTGGACACGGGTGGTGGCAGGAGGGGTGGCTAGCTGTCCCTTTAACTCACCACTCCTATGAGTACTTGTGTCTCCCTCTCTTTTGGGAGGAACCTGAATGCTTGCTGTGACCTGTGCCATATCTGGGTGCATGAAGGGTAGCACACCCCTGCAACAGGCACTGTGTGGGCGGTGAATAGGTGGGTGGGAGACACCCAGGCGCAGGGTGGGCTGGGTGGTGGGATGGCAAGAGGCACTGTGGTGCGGTCAGGCCGGCAGGCGGGGAGGAGGTGGGGATTGACCGGGCCTCGCTCTGCTTGAGGGGAGTCTGGGTGACACTTAAACACTGGTATAATTTTCTTGTATATCACTGCACAATGGTGAATGAATCATACACTTGTAATCCGACACACTGTGAGCTCTATTAGCTCTGACCATGATTGCTGATTTTTATTTTCATTTTTCTTTCCCAAACATATATCTATAAACACTGGGTGGCACATGGGTGACCCCCCCCCTTGCCCGACCGAACAACAACACCCCCTCCTCCCCCACACCTTAGCCGTGGGAGGCCTAGAGGGCGCCAGCGTGGCCCTCACTGCCGTTGTATTCCATACCCTGCACACCCAACTGTTTTCATCCGTTTTTGTTGAGATGGTCCACTCTGGGCACCTTCCGCCACTCCTGCACCTTCCCAGGACATTCACACAGCACTCTGTGAAGGCTAGGCACGGTGACGTCAGGATGTCCCTAGGTTAGGCTCAGTAAACAACAGAGCCTCCTCCACACGTCCTCCCTCCCCGGTAGCCCGTATATATATATACGGGCTATATAATATATATATATATATATATATATATATATATATATATATATATATATATATATATATATATATATATATATATATATATATATATATATATATATATATATATATATATATATATTATTAAATATGACCGAAAAAGTAAGATTAATAATTCTAACACGAATTTTCTCAATCTTTCGTACATTACGCTTCACTGTTGGAGGTAAATAAAAAATCACTTCTCCAAAATTCATTTTTATTTCTAGTCTGACGCAACACGGGCGCGTTTCGTAAAACTTATTACATTTTCAAAGACTTCACAAATACACAACTGATTAGAACTTACTGATTAGAACTTTGTAAGTTCTAATCAGTTGTGTATTTGTGAAGTCTTTGAAAATGTAATAAGTTTTACGAAACGCGCCCGTGTCGCGTCAGACTAGAAATAAAAATGAATTTTGGAGAAGTGATTTTTGATTTACCTCCAACAGTGAAGCGTAATGTACGAAAGATTGAGAAAATTCGTGTTAGAATTATTAATCTTACTTTTTCGGTCATATTTAATAATATATGTCTACAGGAAAGACTGCTACCAAAATATACTAATATATATATATATATATATATATATATATGTATATATATATATATATATATATATATATATATATATATATATATATATATATATATATATATATATATATGTATATATATATATATATATATATATATATATATATATATATATATATATGTACAAAGATGACCAAAATATAATATATAGTATATTTTGGTACCAGTCTTTCCTGTAGACATGTATTATTAAATATGACCGAAAAAGTAAGAATAATAATTCTAACACGAATTTTCTCAATGTTTCTTATATTTTTTTCACTGCTGATGGTAACTGAAAAATCAATTCTCAAAAATTCATTTTTATTTCTAGTCTGACGCGACATTTGAGCGCGTTTCATAAAACTTATTACATTTTCAAAGTCTTTAGTTTACACACACACAACTATAACTGAACAGAGTTTAAACATCTTTGATTTTATGCCTGCATCTGGGTGAGGTGATATGTTACAACAGTTTTGGATGAGGTGAAAACAAACTTTCAACACAAGACAGAACACGAAACAATGGGTATAATATTTTGTAAGCTAAAGGGAAGAATGGAAGTAACTGCAAAAGGCCTATTGGCCAATATTTCTTGATGCTTCTATATTGGTGCGGAGTCTTGAAGTGGGTAGAATAGTTGTGCATTAATTGGCTGTTGATTGCTGGTGTCAACTTCTTAATATGAAGTGCCTCGCAGATATCTAGCCGCCTGCTATTGCTGTACCTATCGATGATTTCCGTGTTTTTTGTTAAGACTTCTCTGGTGAAGGTCTGGTTGTGGGAAGAGATTATATGTTCCTTAATGGAGCTCTGTTGCTTATGCATAAGCAAAAAAATATAAGAAACATTGAGAAAATTCGTGTTAGAATTATTAATCTTACTTTTTCGGTCATATATAATATATATATTATATAATATATATATATAATTATACACAGTAGTGATTTGAGTGATAAACCAGTGTCACTGGAAGTACCTTTAGGTTAGCTCCTCAATTATCACCCTAGGATGGTATAGACACTAATTATTTACTCAAAATGTGCAATTATTATAAGTAAATTATTATATATATATGCACAACTCAACTTGAGCTGTTATTAATTACAACCAAAATAGGGTCAGTACCATTAATTAATGGTGCTAGGTTGTTCAATGTAGTACAACTAGACTATGGTAATAAATGGGACTCGGATGAACAATAAATAGTTCAACTATTCAGTGATAATAGGGGGGGATATGTTATCAATAAACACTAGTCAATGTATATCCTACCCTGTTGTGGGTTGGCAAGTAGTAAAAATTGTATTAAGAAGACTAGTGCAATATATTATTAAATAGTTCTCGATTTAAGATAAATAATATACACAATTGTTAATGATAGCCTCTAGTATTATCTTGAAATATTAAATCTTATTAGTAACCTTGCGAAATAAACACCACAAAACTCGTAAATAATCTTGCGAGGGAGCAACCACTAATTTAGCTGGTTTTAAAATAAGCGCTGTCACTTCACGGAATAACACTCAACGAAATTGGTGGGTGATACACCCATGAAGCCGCTGTAAGACTGGCTGGGGGCTCATGAGCAGATGGCGGGGCACTGTTATCGATCTTTGACTGGCGATGCATTGTTATTGTATAAATCGCACTAGTAACAGTGTATTTAATGAATCCACAAGTCAACTCTAGTTTATCCAGTACAAAGATGACCAAATAATCTGTCATCCGGTTCGAAGATGACCATATAATGTGGGAACCGACCTGTGAGATTTACATTTTTTTTAATTTATATGAATATATATATAGAATTTATATATACGTTAATTTATATATTTCGATAGCAATTTGCATAATGTTTAGCGGACTGTATTTCTGCAATATTCTCACAAATCAATTTCTTGCACAATAGGGGTTATATATATATATATATATATATATATATATATATATATATATATATATATATATATATATGTCGTACCTAGTAGCCAGAACGCACTTCTCAGCCTACTATGCAAGGCCAAATTTGCCTAATAAGCCAAGTTTTTATGAATTAATTGTTTTTCGACAACCTAACCTACCTAACCTAACCTAACTTTTTCGGCTACCTAACCTAACCTAACGTTTAATGATAGGTTAGGTCAGGTTAGGTAGGGTTGGTTAGGTTCGGTCATATATCTACGTTAATTTTAACTTCAATAAAAAAAAATTGACCTCATGCGTAATGAAATTGGTAGCTTTATCATTTCATAAGAAAAAAATTAAAGAAAATATATTAATTCAGTAAAACTTGGCTTATTAGGCAAATCGGGCCTTGCATAGTAGGCAGAAAAGTGCGTTCTGGCTACTAGGTACGACATATATATATATATATATATATATATATATATATATATATATATATATATATATATATATATATATATATATATATATATATATATATATATATATATAAATATATATATATATATATATATATGTCGTACCTAGTAGCCAGAACTCACTTCTCAGCCTACTATGCAAGGCCCGATTTGCCTAATAAGCCAAGTTTTCATGAATTAATTGTTTTTCGACTACCTAACCTACCTAACCTAACCTAACCTAACTTTTTCTTCTACCTAACCCAGCCGAACCTATAAAGATAGGTTAGGTTAGGTTAGGTAGGGTTAGTTAGGTTCGGTCATATATCTACGTTAATTTTAACTGCAATAAAAAAAAATTGACATCTTACATAATGAAATGGGTAGCTTCATCACTCATAAGAAAAAAATTAGAGAAAATATATTAATTCAGGAAAACTTGGCTTATTAGGCAAATCGGGCCTTGCATAGTAGGCTGACAAGTGCGTTCTGGCTATTAGGTACGACATATATATATATATATATATATATATATATATATATATATATATGTCGTACCTAGTAGCCAGAACGCACTTCTCAGCCTACTATGCAAGGCCAAATTTGCCTAATAAGCCAAGTTTTCCTGAATTAATATATTTTCTATAATTTTTTCTTATGAAATGATAAAGCTACCCATTTCATTATGTATGAGGTCAATGTTTTTTTATTGGAGTTAAAATTAACGTAGATATATGACCGAACCTAACCAACCCTACCTAACCTAACCTAACCTATCTTTATAGGTTAGGTTAGGTTAGGTAGTAGAGAAAGTTAGGTTAGGTTAGGTTAGGTAGGTTAGGTAGTCGAAAAACAATTAATTCATGAAAACTTGGCTTATTAGGCAAATCGGGCCTTGCATGGTAGGCTGAGAAGTGAGTTCTGGCTACTAGGTACGACATATATATATATATATATGTATATATGTCGTACCTAATAGCCAGAACGCACTTCTCAGCCTACTATTCAAGGCCCGATTTGCCTAATAAGCCAAGTTTTCATGAATTAATGTTTTTTCGTCTACCTAACCTACCTAACCTAACCTAACCTAGCTTTTTTTGGCTACCTAACCTAACCTTACCTATAAATATAGGTTAGGTTAGGTTAGGTAGGGTTGGTTAGGTTCGGTCATATATCTACGTTAATTTTAACTCCAATAAAAAAAACTTGACCTCATACATAATGAAATGGGTAGCTTTATCATTTCATAAGAAAAAAGTTAGAGAAAATATATTATTTCAGGAAAACTTGGCTTATTAGGCAAATCGGGCCTTGCATAGTAGGCTGAGAAGTGCGTTCTGGCTACTAGGTACGACATATATATATATATATATATATATATATATATATATATATATATATATATATATATTTATATTTATATATATATGCAGCCAATCAAACTACAGTATTTAGCTACATATATCAGTAATAATAATTAAGATCTTATCTTATTGTAGAGTAAGCTTAGTCCACCAGGTATAAACATGAATGAACGCACCAAATAATCTGTATAGTTGAATCTAGCATCTGCATTCCTGTAATGGAGTACCAAGCAACTGTACTGCTTCCTCTTTTATTATTCTTGTCAAAGGGCACTAGCTGTAAAGCCAGAATTCATATATATAACAGCTATATCAGATGAAACATTTGTTATATTATTAGATTAAGGATTATTACACAAAGGAATAATTACCTGGGTTGATTCGTTGCCTCACGTCCTAACCAGAATTAATCCTATGTATCTGACATTACTGGCCAGAAATGACTTAGATAATATTTCGGAAAGACACTTCCATTGTTTAGATGTTGACTGCGTGTTGATGATGGAATAAGCACTAATTTGATCTCCATAACACTTTGTCCAAGGGAGAATTATAGGAGCTGAACTCGCTCCAAGCGACTCGGTCTAACAACAATGGCTGACCTCCCTCCCACCACTGACGCCTGCCTCACCTTGTCCAGATGTCAGTAATTGCTAGAAAGGTCACATTTATCCCATCTTGATTCTGATAATTAAGTTAATTCTCAAATGAGATGTTTTTATGATGTTATTAGTCCAAAGACTGCAGTATTAAGAATAATTCCCAACAGAATAGCTGGTAAATTTATAGCGCTATGTGGCAATGATATCTTGTTTTCTTTTGACGGAAACTTCCACTGTGCTACATTTTGTATGGGTTAACTTGTGTATACAACAGCATCAATATTATCTGCCTATTCTATTTAATGTTAGTAAATGGTGTCAGGTTTTCTGATATATGCTGCTGAACTTTTCACATTTATTATTTTTCGGTTGTCTTCTTATTATGTATTTGATGTAACAGTACTTTATTGTCATGTGCATTTGTTATATCGAAACAATCTAACTACACTTTTAAATTATCCATGTACTGGTGAATTTGGTATTTACTTTGAATCCTGTGATATTTACATCCTCTTAGCTTTCCTGGGTAGTAACCTAGTTAAATCTAGTTTTCATTTCAAATATTTCCATTTCTTCACTATATTTCTAAGCTACTATAAAACAAATATTTTACTAGATAATGATTTTTAGGAATATAACAATTCTGCTTAATTATTTGGTGTACTCCTAATTTAATAAGTGGTATTGTATAGCGTGTTATGGTGTAATATAGTTGAGTTATACCATCTCTGAAGTCAATGAAATAAAAATTTTGGGAGAATTAACAAGAAAATATTAAATAATGATTATATCAACGTGTAATATTCATTTAATTTTAAGGGCTTCCTGAAACACCATTACAATGAATTTTTCAGACATTTCTGTTTACTGAAGCACAATTTAATATGGAAAAAAAGCTAGCATAGTTCCATTTCACAAAGTGTCAGCATTGAAGACCACTTCATTACTGACCTGTATTATTGGCAAGTGTAATACTCAAAATAATTAAAATGAAATAGGTAGAACACCTGGAGAAAAATAATATGATAATGGACAGATAATATAGTTTTCGCTGTGGAACTTCCTATGTAAAAAATTAACTTGGTTTCTATGATAGAGCCACAGAGATTTTACAGGAAATAGATGGTTGGGTTGACTGCATATATCTACACCTAAAATAGTCTTTTGACAGAGTCTCATTTAAGATGTAGTTCTGGAAACTTGAAGATACTGGAGGAGTGACAAGGAGGGTTCTAACCTGGATGACAAATTTTCTAACCAACAGAATGTGGAGGGCAGTAATCAGAAGCAATTTATCAAACTGAAGAAAAGTCACAAGGGGAGTACCACAGGGCTTATTTCTTGCACTAGTAATCTTCATTGTATGCATAACCAACCTATTAGAAGATATATTGAATTATAAGAATAAGTTTGCTGATGATGCTAAGATACTAGGAAAGATTAAAAACATAGACGATTGTTATGCCCTTCAAGAACAGTCTCCGTGGTGTAGTGGTAAGACACTCGCCTGGCGTTCTGCGAGCGCTATGTCATGGGTTCGTATCCTGGCCGGGGAGGATTTACTGGGCGCAATTCCTTAACTGTAGCCTGTTTAACGCAACAGTAAAATGTGTACTTGGATGAAAAAACGATTCCTCGCGGCAGTGGATCGTATTCCAGGGACCTGCCCAAAACGCTACGCGTACTAGTGGCTGTACAAAAATGTAACAACTCTTGTATATATCTCAAAAAAAAAAAAAAACCTGGAAACTATTAGTGTATGTAACACCAATTGGCAAATAGAAATTAATGTGAATAAATGGTATGCTATGGAATGTTGAGGAAGAGAAGAAGACAAACACACAACGTACAAATTCATCACGTAACAAAATTATTAACACAAATATCAAAGGAGGTTGATGTGAGGCTACTAGACATAAATGTATATAAATTTCTCTTAAGTTTAGAGACAAACATTTAACATATAAATAAAACCCAGAAAATATTGCACCTTCGTCTTTACTGAACTCTAATATATCAATTTTCTTGTTGTCAACCCTTATATAGGGTAGGATGCCCAACTTGTCCAGTGTTGAACTACCTAATAATCATTTACACATTGTGCAGGCCCCAGAAAGGATCGGATCAATACCAACACGAGTTGTGCTGTGCATATAATTAGATTACTCATATTATATAAATAATTACTATATTCATTTATATTTTATCTATAACATTTTCATTTTTGAGTCTTCATTGGTGTCTCTAATCCTTCAAATAGTGATAATGATAGGCTAGCCAAAGGTATTCCTACAGTGACACTGGTCACCACTCAAATTATTTGTGTGATTATATATATACAATTTACTTTTAATGTGCCAAACCAACGAGAGGTAGGATATAGCGTAGTGACTGGATATTAATCCTAGGCTATTACTACTCAAAATTGTTTACCTCAATGAATCAGTACCCCAGATATCTTCATTTAGAAGCTATGGAATCAATCAGCCACTATGGCTGATCCAGAGTAAACAAAACGTGCCTTAGCAGCACTTAAACGTCACCTGACAAGACTACTCAATATATTTGAGAATTTGTCACTAGAGTCTCCAATTGATTTTACCCATATGGAAATATCTCTATTGGTAGCCGATAACAAATTCGATGATGTGAAAAGATTGATTGAATTTTACCGAAGTAAACTCCTTGCCAACACAAACAGCAGTAAACACAACCCTGACGAAATGTAACAAATCATGTCTGAACTGGCAATGTATGAAGATGATACTCAAGCCAAGCTAAGTCCTTTACTACACCTATTAGCTGTTCATAAGGCAACGCGTAGAATAATAGTGTCTCAATCCAGTTCAGCACAGTAACGAACTTTTGCTGGACTAGACGAAGAAAACTGGGACACCTTTTGGATGTCTTTTAACACTCATGTTTATTCTAAGGCAACCATACCAAAGGTGACAAAGTTCACATACCTTCAAAGCCTTATCAAAGGGGAGGCCAAAAAGGTCATAGCTAATCTATCAGTGGATACTTATGATATAGCTATACAGTTGTTGAAAGTCAATTACTACACCAAACAAATAGTATTGCTAATCTTTTCTATCAATTGGTCGATTTAACCTCACCTACCAACCGAACAGACTCCCTTCAAGACTTCAAGTTAGGTTTGAAGTCGCATGTGAGAGCCCTTAACACCAAAGTAGATGTACAAGCTTCTGAATGGTCACTAAAGTTGAGCATCCAGAGGAAGCTCCCTTGAGATTTTTTAGTTGACATCTCATCTCATTTTAAGACAAACGCCCTATCTGTCATGTTCACAGAAAACGGTACCATCCGTTTTCTATGTGCGGCGGCTCAGACGCCAGAGAGGGAGGTAAACAAAAGAGCGTACAGGATGCCCGCCAAGCTTGGAAGCTACTAGTCATGTATCAGTTTAAGTATTAAAGTCAGTAACCAAGCAATGGCTTTGTATCAACCCTACAACCAAGACTTCCTCGGCTACAAACAAACACCACACTGGCGACGAGGATGAACTGTGAACGCAGGTATTTGTTCAACTTAAAACACAAGGAGAAGCATGCTGTCTCGCCCCTGGAGGAGGAGGGAAGTCGTGCTGTCTGTAAGCACCATACCCGATGCTGCGTGCTAACCAATGCTGTGTGCTAACCAATGCTGTTTGCTAAACGATGCTGTGTGCTAACCAATGCTGTGTGCTACCCAAGCTGTGCTGACTGAAGTCGAGTACTGAGGAATCTGCCGACGCTGTGTACGAAACGACGCTTTGATGCTTTATACAAAACCTGATGTTTTGTATACGAAACGCGCTACAATTCTTCAACGCTATACGAAATGTGCTACAATTCTTCAAGCTGTGAACTGACTGCTGTGACAACTGCTGTACCAACTGCTGCCAACTGCTGTACCAACTGCTAACAACTGCTGACAACTGCTGTGTTGCTGTGAGTAGAAACAACACATGTACACAAGGGCTAGGTAAGAAGTCAGTTGCTGCTGTATTGTGCACTGCTGTGAAATTTTGCATTAAAATTCTTATGTGCTTTGCAAAATTAAAGTAACTACAGTGAATTCATAACTAACATACACAGTGCAGTAAGTGTTTAGTATTCTGAGGAACATTTAAGTGATAAGGTTACATTGTTCAGTAAAAATGGCAAATATACCTCAGTTTCCTGCATTTGATCCTGACTGTGACCAGACAAATCTGTCACAGAGGTGGATCAAATGTCTTAAAAGGTTTGAAAATTTGTTGATAGTTTCTAACATCAAAAGTGCTGAAAGAAAGCGTGCCTTTCTACTTCATTATGCAGGTGATCGAGTTTGTGACATCTTTGACACACTGAAAGACACTGGTAGTGCCAAAGATTATGACACTGCCAAAGCCAAACTAACAGAGCATTTCAAACCAAGGCAAAATACTGCAATGGAAATTATGCATTTCAGGAGAGCAAAACAACTCTCTAATGAAACTGTGGATCAATACCACACACGTCTGCAGGATTTAGCAGCCCATTGTGAGTTTGCTGATGTTGACAAAGAAATCAAACAGCAAATAATTGAAACATGCACATCTACACGTCTCCGTCGAAGAACTCTAGAACTTGTTGATGATGAAAGTCTCTTACCAAGATACTGGATATGGCTCGTCGAATGGAAGATGCTGCACGTGATGCTCGTGTCATGGAGTGCAGTGCCAACAACGGTTCTGCCACTGTTACTAACAGTGATGAGGCACGTAAGGTTCAGGGAGGACACCGTGATCAAAGAAGATATCATGGCAAACCTAACAGCAAATTGAGCCGAGAACCACATCACAAATGGGGTCAAGGAACAAGACTCAAGCAGTCACAACGACCCACATCAGAAGGTGTCAACAATAAATGTTACAATTGTGGAGGAGACTACCCGCACCAAGATAATGTTTGTCCTGCTCAAGTTAAGAAGTGCTATGAGTGTGGAAAACAAGGTAATTTTGGTGCTATGTGTCGTTCCGCACTAAAGAAACCACAGTCAGTGAATAAAAGCACTGTACGAGGATCAGGTCATAGGTGTCGAGGTGGCAACCACAATCTTGCACCTCATATCCAGAATGTTAATATTGTACAAGACAACATTTCATTACAATCAGTCTCAGATGACAGTGACCGAGAGTACACTTATGGAGTACAAGCATTCACAGAATGGAATGATCTTCCAAACAACCCAGAGACATGTGTATATATTGCTGGTATTTGTCTCAAAGTTCTCATTGACACTGGATCAAATATTGACACCATTGCTGAATGTCACTATGAGAAATTTAAAAAACAGTTCCCTAAGCTTGAAAACTATAATGGCAAAGCCACTGCCTATGCTACAAAGGTAGCCTTGCCAGTGATTGGAACTTTCACTGCAGAGATTAAGTCAAAGAATGCAATGCTCACTACTACATTCCATGTTGTTAGAAATGCAAAGGAGTCTCTACTCAGTTACAATACTTCAACCAAATTGGGGCTACTTCAGTTTTCTAATGCTGTAGCAGTGGAATCTGCAAACAATGTTCATGGTATTGTTGCTGAATTTTCTGATCGATTTGAATCCATAGGTTGTTATACTGATAGCAAAGTACATCTGCATATCAACCCAGATGTAATTCCAGTTGCCCAACCACATCGCCGACAACCATTCCATACTCGCAAGAAAGTTGATGCCGAACTGGATAGGTTGATGAAACTAGATATCATTGAAGCAGTAACAGGCCCAACACCATGGGTAAGCCCAATTGTCACTCCACCAAAGCCGAAGAATCCAGATGAGATACGCATTTGTGTAGACATGCGTGTTCCCAACAAGGCAATAATGCGTGAACGCCATCCTACACCCACTGTAGATGATATGATCTACTGCTTGAATGGTGCAACTGTATTCAGCAAGTTAGATTTAAACAAGGGCTATCATCAGCTTGAACTTGATGATGAGAGTCGATTCATCACAACGTTTACGACACATCGAGGTCTGTATAGGTACAAGTGCCTGAGTTTTGGTATTAACAGTGCTGCCGAGGTGTTCCAGCACATCATCAGCCAGGTATTGTAAGATATACCTAATGCTGACGACATGTCTGATGACATCATTGTTTATGGCCGTACCCAAGCTGAACACGACAAAGCTCTTCGTGCAACATTGCAACGCCTACGAGACAAAAATCTGACGCTAAGCCGAGCAAAGTGTGAGTTCAATCAACATAAAATTGAATTCTTTGGACATGTACTTAGTGACAAAGGTCTGTCTCCAGATCCTAAGAAAGTTGCAGATATAAAAAATGCTGCACCTCCTTCAACGTCCACTGAAGTACATAGTTTTCTGGGAATGGCAAACTACTGTTCTCGCTTCATTCCATATTTTGCTACTATTACGAAGCCTCTACGTGAGCTCCTGAAGAAAAATGCATCATGGTACTGGAGCGATATCGAACAAAATGCATTTGATGCTGTGAAAGATGCACTAGTAGAGAGTGCGACTGCTGCGTACTTTGATCCATCAATGGACACTGAGTCAACGGTGGATGCTAGTACTGTTGGTTTAGGTGCTGTTTTAGCCCAACACAAACCTGGTCAACCAGATTCCAGAGTAGTAATTGCCTACGCCAGCCGTTCTCTCACTGATGTTGAGCAACGATACAATCAGACAGAGAAGGAAGCTCTTGCTCTTGTATGGGGCTGTGAACACTTCAATGTGTATCTGCTTGGTGCACCCTTCACCACAATAGTCACTGACCACAAACCGTTGGAAACCATCTTCAATAATCCAAAGTCCAAACCACCAGCAGTCCATACCATTGAGAGATGGGCTCTTCGTCTGCAACCATACAACTTTACGGTGAAATACAAGCCGGGTGCAGGCAATCCCGCTGATTACATCAGTCGACATCCTGCCAACAGTTTCACCATCACCAAGCATCAGCAAGTTGCCGAGGAATATGTACACTCTGTAACCTGTGATGCAGTCCCTAAGGCTCTTACTCTTGATGAAATCCGTACTGCAACCCTGGAGGACCCAACTCTGCAAGCAACAGTGGATGCATTGTCTAAGAAAAAGTTTCCACGCATCCCACCCTCAGGAGTTGACCGAGATGCGTTCAAAGGACTTGAACGCATCCAGACAGAATTAAGTGTTACGCAACAACGCGACACCGTGCTGCGAGGTACTCGTATCGTCATTCCAGCTGTTCTCCAGCAACGTGCTCTGAAGCTTGCACATCAAGGACACCAAGGTCTTGTTAGGACCAAACAGCTGCTACGAGAAAAGGTGTGGTTTCCTGGCATTGATCGTCAAGCAAAGGACATGCATGATGCCTGTGTCCCTTGCCAAGCTGCAGTGGATACTTCAAGACCAACACCTCTACAACCTTCACCACTACCTGCTGCACCATGGACAGAAGTATCGGTGGACTTCTGTGGACCGCTACCAACTGGAGAGTACTTGATGGTAGTCATTGATGATCACTCACGTTATCCAGAAGTAGAAATCATCACTTCCACATTTGCAAAGGCTGTCATCCCAAAACTCGACAAGATCTTTTCAAACTTTGGCATTCCTGAAGTTGTCAAGACGGACAATGGACCGCCATTCAATGGACAAGACTTCGTCAATTTTGCTGAGCATATTGGATTCAAACACCGCCGTGTGATGCCACTACATCCACAAGCAAATGGAGAAGTCGAGATATTGATGCAACCTCTCATGAAAGCGGTACTCTGTGCTCATGCCGAAGGACGATCCTGGAAACAAGCTATGTATGCTTTTCTCAGGAACTACCGTGCAACACCACATGGAATACTGGGCAAGTCGCCTGGCGAACTTTTTTTTGGACGTCCTATGAGAATCGCACTACCTGTCATGCCAGCCGAGATAACGGATAAACGTCTCGCTGAGAAGGATGCACTAGCCAAGGGCAAAATGAAAATGGCTCATGATTAACGTGCAAAGGGACAATTCATAAAGGTTCGAGACACTGTTCTAGTTAAAAAGAAAAAAGAGGGAAAGCTAGATATGCTGTATGATACAAAACCATATAAAGTAATTAGTGTAAAAGGAACTATGGTAACAGCTAGTAATAGAGATCATAGTATAACACGTAATATGGCCTATTTCAAATTGATTCCAACTAGTGTAGAAAATGATGAAGTGCAAAGTCGTACAAACAATAAAGAAAAAAGTAGTTATAACCCGACAAATAATTCATTAAGTGATGTTATTGTATTTGGGGATTCTCGTCCTAAACGTCATGCTAAACGCCCTACACGATTTGATGATTAATTGTGTTCCTATGTAATGCAAAGTATATACTTATTATGCTAAATTAAATTTAATATTGTTTGAATTATGCAGATCTCTCATTCAATATTTTGTAACTTTGTATTACAGTTTCTTTCATGTTTGTTTAACATTGCATATGTATTTTTAACATTGAAATCCTTTGTGGTAAAGATTAAGTTGTTTATATTCTTTGTGTGCTTAATTAATGTTAAATGTATGCAATATCTCTTGATTTGTTAATAACTTACTTTGTGTCAATAACTTTGCTTTGTGCTACAAGCATGGTAGACATCTTGTATTCATTCTTTTTAAAGAAAAGGAGGGATGTCATGTTCACAGAAAACGGTACCATCCGTTTTCTATGTGAGGCGGCTCAGACGCCGGGAGAGAGGTAACAAGAGCATACAGGATGCCCGCCAAGCTTGGAAGCTACTAGTCATGTATCAGTTTAAGTATTAAAGTCAGTAACCAAGCAATGGCTTTGTATCAACCCTACAACCAAGACTTCCTCAGCTACAAACAAACACCACACTATTCATAGATGAAATCTTCCAGGGATTGAGAATGACAGTCAATAGAATGAAAGCTCACAACAAATTGAATCCGATACTGAAAAGTCATACACTGAGAAATCAGGGTGTTACGGCCCTAATAGCATGCAACCAGGTTCTTTTCTGATGGTATTAGTTTTGGGTATCCGGCCCCAAGTTAGTAGAGGCTTTCAAGGGGTGAGCTCCATAATGCAAGTAAAATAAACAGGGGAGGTACATTAAATACACAAGCACATCACTTTCTATATATATATTTATATTTCTTCTCCCACCACCATATATAAATTAAAAGTCACAAACGGGAACTATTACTACACAATATATCTCTTCGTCTCTCTCAAGACGCTGTACACTTGGCGATGCTCACTCTGTGTAGTCTTGCCTGGTTTCCTATTCCGTGGCCCAGAACTCACTATGAATCTACCCTGGCCACAGGCCAGCCAAATCACAATCCCACTGGGTGCCCCGTCGTGAAGGCCCACAAATACAGTCCAGCCTGTAGCTGGCAGGTACCAATCAGCCTCGCTGTTAGGCCACTTCACGACGAATACTAGGGTTGCGAGCCCTAGGCAAGAGCCTCATGTAACTCGCTGGTCACTCTCCTCGGTCTGCACCGCAGTGGGTTGTCTCTTCCACCAGCCAGCCCCGGGTACGGCGAATCCCGTCACTGCCACTCTTCAGGCAGACAATTCAACACTCAACAGTGCTCATCCGGTGGCGGCTCACAGCATCTACAAAGCAGACTGGTGAAGAGACCTTGGCTGCCTTGGGTAGACTGATTGAACATACATCAAAGCCATCCTAGGTTGACTCTGTGAAAGCAGACACGTCATCAGTACTGGGACACTACATGGGAACCACTAGGAAACATCACTTACTGGCATAGACACAAACGTCCACCTTTTCACTCCATAGATGGTGTTCACTGTCTAAGCACCACCTCACCAGAGGTCAGCAGCGGCTACTTCACGAGCCGACTAGGACAGGAATCCAGCATGTCCAGATGGCATATTCCTGCCATCACTAATTGGTGTCGTCCATTTCGTGGGGGTTTCGGGAGTGGACTCACAGATGGCGTTGACGTCACTGCTCCATGCTCTGACGATGGATTCTGGTTCGTAACACAGGGAGACCAACGAGTATGACAAATAATCCTAATAAATCTAAATCTACCATCTCCATTCCAAGGTGGAGGAAAGGCCGTGTGGGTACATATGCAGCGAGTTCCTCAAAGCCTTTTATTTTTTTATTTGGATCCACCAAAATAAACGGTTGTGAATCCCAAAGGTGCTGCAGGCTGGAGAACGTGTGTGCTCTGCCAAGAAGGACATTTAATATATCACTGCGCAAATTACCGTGATCGTACTAAAGGGGTGAAGCGACTCAAGGAGTTGCACAAACGCACAAGGTACCTACGGTCACATGACTCCTGTACCTGTGCAGTCCAACTAAGCACCTGCAATAGGTGCAATAAGGGCCAACACCAGACCACACTGTGTGGAGACAAAATCAAAGTTCTCCAAGGCCAAGGTAGAGGAAGAGACTTCTACCTCAATGCAGTGCTGCAAAGTATGACAGGATATAAGTGTCTTATCCACAAAGTTAAGCAATGACACAACTTTACCCACTACCCAATTCATCCTAAAAAACAAGAGGGCCAAAGTCAACACCATATTTTATTTATTTCAGGGGACAAGAAGCCAGAGTGTATTCATTCACATTTGGCTTTTACCGAGTTCCCCCCCCCCCCCCCAGGGCGAATTACTGACCCCGTCCAGGATACAACCCCACAATAAGATGAGTAACTCCTGGGTTCCTACTTGCTGCTAGGTGAACTGCTCATTAGATGAAAGGAAATATGCTCAACCATTTCTGTCTCACCACCCGCCAAACACATACCGAAACTACGACGTTGGTACAACGTTTGAACAAGTTTTAACACCTCCTACCCAGTTATAAAAACCAATATAGCAAGTTCGAACAACGTTCTAATACGTCGTAAACACGATAAGCCCGGATGTAACAACGTTATTACACGTTGTAACAAGCGGAAAATAGAGACAGTTTCGGTTTGTGTTTCCAGGGCAGGGATTCAAACCTAGAATTCTCTATTGTGCATCGAAAACGAACTCGACTGTAACACCGGGAATACAGTCCCTGGAAGTAATTTGTAATTTTGTCACAGTCAATGAAATTCCACCTCACCTATATGTTTATGTCTAGGGGGAAATAAAAAAAAATCTAAAAGAAAAGGGAATTAGGTTGACTGATAACAAAATTACGTCTGATCACCTCACTAATATTGGAATACTTGTAGGAGCAGACTATTACCAGATATTCATCACTGGAAGTACAAAACAGCAGGGAATAAACCTGTTTTTGTCTGCGGGAGGCAAATTGCTTACTGGCCAAGTATTGAGTCTGAAGAAAACCCCACCTGTAAACAACAAACAAGTCAACCCAGTGATGTTTGTGTGACTAGGAGAAGAACTATCATCACGTAAATTCATGTCTGAATTTAAACGTAAATGACATGTCTGAAAATGAAATTGATCCTCCTGTACATAAGTTGTGGGATCTTGCAACTTTAGGCATAGTCTCTAAATAGTCCAAATGATACCTGGACATACAAACAGTACCTGGACTCAGCGGTCTACAAAAATATAAAAACTTGGACAGGCTACCGGGAAGCTGATTCATCCTCAGCTTCCAGTAAATCATTTCATGGCACAAAACCAAGTAAGGTTTCAGGTGTAGAATAGACAATCTGAGAACCTGAATTTGTACCATGACATAATACAACAGAAGCTCGATAATAAATTAATTGAAGCTGTAACCAATGATGACTCTAAGGAGGGACACTGCTTGCCACACCACAAAGTACTGAAGGACACAGTTACTAGACCTATCAGGATAGTGTTTAACTGTAGTGCTAGCACCAAACAGAATAGTGTCTCGTTGAATGACTGCCTTCAAACTGGCCCTAGTCTATCATAAAGACTGTAGGACTTGCTATTAAAGTTTCGCTTAATAACTTATGTATACACAGCCGACAAAAGTAAGGCATTCCTTAGGAAAGGTCTCTAAGAGGAAGGCAAAAATTACACAAAGGTCCTATGCATAAAGGATCCTAGTGATCCTAACAGTGAAATAATTACTACGGGTTTGCCTCAGATTTTGTTTGGTGCTACATCTTTGTTTCGAATCTTACTAGGATTCTGCCATTACTCTTGATTCTTATATTACTTATTGTCTTGTTCTCTAATTAATATAGCATCCAGTTGTATGATATGAGATTTTTGTATGCCATATATTATAGCATGCTGTAGTGTGCCTTAGTTGCATTATATTGTATGAAGCTTTTGTGTTAGATTTCTCATGTGGTTTATCCGTGTGGACGGTTGACCATATTTGGATATGGCCAGTGTGGGAACATTGTTGTCAAGCGAGTGTTTATAGTTTAACCTTGATTAATTCCCATTATTGGTTGCCATTATATTAGTTTGAGTGTTGTACCAGTGTTTACTACTCTTAAGATTAGTAATGTTTTGAATATTAGTACTACATTTTGTTAGTAGAATTTCCACAATGTTTATGTGGATGTTTAGTTGATATTTTGGTAGACGCTTGGCTGGTGGACCAAAGCGTGGGGCAGAAGCGTGGCGGCTACGATCGAGAGAAGACATGTTGTTAAGTCATTGGTCACTGTTATTTTAGCACATATAAATGTTAATTTTCCTGGTTAGATGATTGTGTATAACTATTGATTAATCCATGTGCTGGTGATAGTGCTAATGTCTCAATGATTAGTTTTATTCTATGATATTGCATGCTGAAGAATATTTCTGGCTATTATTTATACAATTTAATTGTTATGTTTGTCCCCCTTAGCGTAAATATATTGTTCTCCATTTTATGCAGTGATGTATCTATAACCCCTAGACATATGTTGGCAAGGCCGATTTAATATTATTTCTTAACACTGTGGGGAGAAGAACCTTATTTAGTCTCAAGGGTGGTAAAAAATGAGGGCCTGTGTCCGGGAGATTAAACCTTAATTCCCTGTAATGTTTGTACAATTAACAGTGCTAATTATTAATAGCAATTGCTTTCCTTGGTACTCTGTGATAATCTAGTGACACCTAATCAAGCCTGTGAAAATATCTGTTCAATCTGAGCTGCTGTGAAAACTTCTCAACGCTTCACGATTTGAGGTAAGTGTTCAGCTTGTGCCAGGGGCCAAGCATAATTTTCAATGTTGTTTCAAGTGTTAAGTTGTGATAATTGAGCCAACCATGGAGGATCAGGTTGTTGCGCTGGTAGAACAGCCAAATTTTGGTAAAATTAAAGACTTAAAGAAGTCTGGTTTGTTATTGCTGGCTGATAAATTGAACCTAGCAATTTCCAGTAAATTTTTGAAAGCTCAAGTGTTAAGAGTGATTGTCACACACTTATTAAGGAGGAGAAACTTGAAGAGGAGTGTTTGGGAGAGTTAGAAGAAGAGTCAAGTGACAAGGTGGCAATCTTAAAGTTGGAGTTGGAGACTCAATTAGAAATGGCTAGGCTGGCAGCAGACAAGCAGAGGTTGGAGTTGCAGAACCAGACAAAACACCTTGAGTTGGAGGCTAAGTTACGACTAGCAGAGCAACAAACTAAACAATTAGAAATTCAGCAGAGTATGGCTGAAAATAATAACAGGTTGGAACAGCAGAGGATTGCGGCAGGTTTGGGTAACACTAGTAATAATCCAGAGAGTACAAATAGTTCTTCTAAGTACAGTAAACATGTAGAATTACCTAAGTTTAATGAAGAAGATCCAGAAATATTTTTCTTGCATTTTAAGAAACTAGCAGTCAACATGAACTGGCCTGTCGATCAATGGGTTAGCATATTACAAGGACAATTTAAGGGTAAAGCTCCAGAGGTATTTGCATCTTTGCCTGCTGAGAATTCTTTCGATTTTAAATTTGTTCAGCAAAGTATTTTGAATGCTTACCAGCAGATCCCAGAGGCACATAGAATAAAATTCAGAAGTTTAAAAAGAGCACATAACCAGACTATTTCTGACTTTGTACGAGTAAAATTAAATCACTTTAACAGATGGATTAAAGCACATAATATTACAGAGTTTGAGACTTTAAGAGACCTCATAGTAACTGAGGAAGTAGTTGGATGTCTACCAGAGAAATTAGCTTTATTTATGGCTGAAAATAAACAAACCACTGATCTTGTAAAACTATCCAAGCTAGCTGATGAGCATGAACTACTTACTAAAGTGCCTTTTAGAGCACCAATTAATCATTTTAATGCTAAAACTAATCATTAAGCTCATAAAAATCATGTTTTCCAGACTCGATCAGCTACTTCACCTTCTCCCCTTAACCCTTCTCCTGTAAAGCCTAAATCTGAGAAACAACAGACAGGGTTGTCAACCTCAAGTAATGTAGTGATTAAGGCTGCAGTGGGTTCGGCTGTTCCGACCACTAGCAGGTATTGCACGCATTGCAGGAGAAGAGGTCATGTGGTAAATTCATGTTATGCTTTGCACCCAGAGTTGAGACCAACTGGTCTAATTATGAGTAGGGGTTTGCAAACCTTTAATGCCAATGTTGCTCCAGTCATGCCCAAGTGGATGACTAATTTTGATCCATACCTATATTCGGGAACCCTATTATGTACTAGTGGAACCTGGAAACCAGTCCAGTTGTTAAGGGACACTGGTGCTTCCCAGTCTTTAATTTCTCGCCGTGTTCTTACTGATGTTAGCACAGAAGACACTGGAGAGGTAGTGTTATTGCAGTGACTTGGAGGGCATATCCAGCGTGTACCATTAATTATGGTTAACCTGAATTCTTCTATTACACCAGGTTGGTGCACTGTAGCAGTCAGTGAGCAGTTGCCCATTCCTGGGATTGATATCATTGTAGGTAATGATTTTGACAAGTGTCAATTTAGTGGGACCGATTGTCCTGTTATGTATACTAAACCTAATGCAGTACTGGCTCAACCAGATGCGGAGGATGGTGTCATTTATCCAGCCTGTGTTGTGACCAGATCCATGGGTAAGCAGAATGTGGTAAGTCCTGCTACTACCAAGGTGGATGTTCTCGAGGCCAGGACCCCTTCAGACAGGGAGGTGGAGGTGGACCTTGAAGATACATTTTTAGCTCACGTGGATGTCGAGAGCGAGGCCGGTGCCAAAGCCCTAATTTATTGTGACCCTGATGGTCTGGAAGATGTGGCCCAGGTACCAATTCCTTGCCCGTTCGCTCCAGTTGTAGAGTTCCAGACCTTGCGTAAGTTACAGAGTACTGATCCTAGTCTCGCTGAGTGTTATGCAGAAGCAGCCGACTCCATTGATACTTTGGAGGAGAGTACGGGTTGTTATTTCAAGGATCAATGTCTGATGAGAAGATGGAGACCATCAGGAACTCCCTCATCAGAGGATTGTGAGTCTAAAACCCAGCTCGTTGTGCCAACAGAGTATAGGGAGCAGGTATTGCAAGCTGCTCATGATGACCTGATGGGAGGCCATCAAGGCATTACCAGTATGTATCATAAGATCTGTAAACTTTTTTATTGGCCAAAACTTAAAAAAGATGTGGTCAGATATTGCCACAATTGTGTTGTGTGCCAAACCTAATCAGACTGTGCCACGAGCACCATTATACCCTATTGTAGTGCCAGAGGAGCCTTTTACTCATGTGGTACTGGATTGTGTCGAACCTTTACCCCATACCAAATCCGGAAATATGTATATGTTTACAATTTTATGTATGACCACCAGGTTCCCTGAAGCATATGCATTATGTAACATTAGAGCTTCTACCATTATAAGGCAGTTGGAACGATTTTTCTCACTATTTGGTATGCCCCGTATAATTCAAGCTGATAATGGGAGTAATTTTTGTTCCACCACCTTTACACAATTTTGTAATTCATTTGGTATAAAGCACAATTTTTCCAGTCCTTACCATCCTCAGAGTCAGGGAGGGAATCGAGCGGTTCCACCAACCTCTCAAGAAAATGTTGAAGGCAACTGGGGAAGATTCACCCAGACATTGGGATGATAATCTGCCATTTGTTTTATTTGCGGCTAGAGATGGATTGCACAGTGCACTAGGCTGTTCTCCATTCGAGCTTGTATTCGAACATCAGGTGAGAGGACCTTTAAAGATGTTATATTGTTATATTGTTACGGTCCCGAGTCCAGCGTCCGAGCACGGAGCAATGACGACAACACCATCTGTGGGTCAGCTCCCGAAACCCCCTCCAAATGGACGACGCCATCTAGTGAGGACGAGATATGCCGGCCACAGGGGCTGGTTTCCCGTCTTAATCAGCTCGTGACATAGCTGCTGCTGACCTCTGGTGAGGTGACGCTTAGACAGCAACACCATCTATTGAGTGGAGAGGTGGACGTTTGTGTCTAAGCCGGTAAGTGAGGTGCCCTAGAGTGTAACCAGTACTAATGATGTGTCTGATTACAGAGTCGACCTGCGACTGCTGTATTGGACGATTGGATAGTCTACCCAAGGCAGCCATAGTCTCTCCACGTGTTTGCTGCAGAAGCTGTGAGTCACCCCCGGATGAACACTGTTGACTGTGTTAGCCTGCCTGTGACGTAGCAGTACCAGGAATTGTCGTACCCGGGGCAGGCTGGTGGAGAAGACTAGCCACTGGGGTGTTGAGAGAGGAGAGTGATCAGCGGAATCACATGAGGCTCCTGCCTAGGGCTCGCAACCCTAGTATCGGTCGTGGAGTGGCCTATGCAGCGGAGCTGATTAGAACCTGCCAGCTACAGGCTGGATTTGTGGTTGAAGGCCTCCACGACGGTGCACCCAGTGGGACTGTGATTTGGCTGGCCTGTGGCCAGGGTAGATTCGCCTGGAGAATCGAAGGATTCATCGTGGGCCACAAAGAAGAGAACCAGGGCTACTCATCGTGAGCACCGTGAAACATCCTGAGTCTTCGGAGGAAGACAAGTTATTGTACTTAAGTGTAGTTATAGCCCCAGCGAGTGACTGTGAGATATTTATTTATGGTGGTGGTTAATATATATATTTAAATTAGTGCATTTTTATCTCTTCCCCTATAATTTACTTGCGTTATGGAACACACCCCTTAAAAGCCACTACTAACTTGGGGTCGGATACCCAAACTCTAATAACATCAGAGAGAACCCAGTTGCGACCCAATAGGGCCGTAACATAATTGGCATAGGAGGACAATTATGTTACGGCCCTATTGGGTCGCAACTGGGTTCTTTCCTGATGTTTTTAGAGTTTGGGTATCCGGCCCCAAGTTAGTAGTGGCTTTTAAGGGGTGTGTTTCGTAACACAAGTAAATTAAAGGGGATGGGATAAAAATGCACTAATATAAATATATATATTAACCACCACCATAAATAAATATCTCACAGTCACTCGCTGGGGCTATAACTACACTTATGTACAATAACTTGTCTTCCTCCTAAGACTCAGGATGTTTCACGGTGCTCACGATGAGTAGCCCTGGTTCTCTTCTTTGTGGCCCACGATGAATCCTTCGATTCTCTAGGCGAATCTACCCTGGCCACAGGCCAGCCAAATCACAGTCCCACTGGGTGCACCGTCGTGGAGGCCTTCAACCACAAATCCAGCCTGTAGCTGGCAGGTTCTAATCAGCTCCACTGCGTAGGCCACTCCATGACCGATACTAAGTTTGCGAGCCCTAGGCAGGAGCCTCGTGTGATTCCGCAGATCACTCTCCTCTCTCTGCACCACAGTGGCCAGTCTCTCCCACCAGCCAGCCCCCAGATAATACGATTCCTGGTACTGCCACGTCACAGGCAGGCGAACACACTCAACAGTGTTCGTCCGGGGGTGACTCACAGCTTCTGCAGCAAACACGTGGAGAGACTATGGCTGCCTTGGGTAGACTGATCCATCGTCCAATACAGCAGTCCCAGGTCGACTCTGTAATCAGACACATCATTAGTGTTGGGGACACTCTAGGGCACCTCACTTACAGGCTTAGACACAAACGTCCACCTATCCACTCCATAGATGGCGTTGCTGTCTAAGCGCCACCTCACCTGAGGTCAGCAGCGGCTACGTTACGAGCTGATTAAGACGGGAATCCAGCCCCTGTGGCCGGTATATCCTGTCCTCACTAGATGGCGTCGTTTATTTGGAGGGGGTTTCGGGAGCTGACCCACAGATGGCGTTGTCGTCACTGCTCCATGCTCGGACGCTGGGCTCAGGTCCGTAACACCTCCCCACCAAAAAGAATTTGGTTTGGGTTTCTAAAAGAAAAAAAACAAGCCAAATTAGTACCAAAACCAAAATTTCATGTAAACGATGAACTGGAGTGACGAGGATGTCTTGTCCGCAGAATTGTTCTAATGCGAAACTCTGGCACAAAGGAAACTTGCAGACCTCTGGTGAGGTGGCGCTTAGACACCAGCCATCAAGGCATTACCAGTATGTATCATAAGATCTGTAAACTTTTTTATTGGCCAAAACTTAAAAAAGATGTGGTCAGATATTGCCACAATTGTGTTGTGTGTCAAACCTAATCAGACTGTGCCACGAGCACCATTATACCCTATTGTAATGCCAGAGGAGCCTTTTACTCATGTGGTACTGCATTGTGTCGAACCATTACCCCGTACCAAATCTGGAAATATGTATATGTTTACAATTTTATGTATGACCACCAGGTTCCCTGAAGCATATGCATTACGTAACATTAGAGCTTCTACCATTATAAGGCAGTTGGAACGATTTTTCTCACTATTTGGTATGCCCCGTATAATTCAAACTGATAATGGGAGTAATTTTTGTTCCACCACCTTTACACAATTTTGTAATTCATTTGGTATAAAGCACAATTTTTCCAGTCCTTACCATCCTCAGAGTCAGGGAGGGAATCGAGCGGTTCCACCAAACTCTCAAGAAAATGTTGAAGGCAACTGGGGAAGATTCACCCAGACATTGGGATGATAATCTGCCATTTGTTTTATTTGCGGCTAGAGATGGATTGCACAGTGCACTAGGCTGTTCTCCATTCGAGCTTGTATTCGAACATCAGGTGAGAGGACCTTTAAAGATGTTATATGAGAAATTGTTAGAGGTTACAGCCAGGCAGAGTGAGCGTTACCTGACGGATGTCAAGAGCAAGCTGTCCAGAACGAGGGAGTTGGCCTTACGACATCTAAGTGAACAACAACAGGTAATGAAGCAGAAACATGACCAGAGGTTCAAGGCCAAACTCAGAGTTTTTGAGCCAGGAGATTTGGTATTGGTCTTGAAGCCTTGTATGGATACGTCTATGTCTAATAAATTTCCAGGATCGTATCAAGTATTAAAACGTCTTGGGGAAGTTACTTACAAGGTTTGCCATCCCAAGCAGAAACGACAGATCATGAGTGTACATGTAAACCGGTTGAAGGCTTATTGTGGGCCTAGTATTGTTGCTGAGGAGGTAATTCCTGAAGAGTCGAGTGTTGCTGAGGAAGATAGTAATTTTTGTTTGTCTAATTCCAGTAGTTCTGGGGATGAATTGTTGAGTCAATTGCAGGATGAGGAGAGAGCAGAGTTCCAGTACCTTTTGGAGGTGTATTCTAGCTTGTTTGGGGAGGTCCCCACTCAGACTTCTCTCATTACTCACGATATAACCCTGACAAATGTGACTCCAATTCGGCTGCGCCCTTATCGAGTGACACCCGACAAACGTCGCATCATCCAGGAGGAGGTTGATTATCTTCTTCGACATGGGTTCATTAGACCCAGTCAGAGTTCTTGGAGTTCGCCATGTCTATTAGTACCAAAACCAGAAGATAAGGTGGCATATCGTTATAAATTAAAAGTTGTTCAATTTGCTTATAAATATATTTATGAAATGGTTATAGAAAGGGCTGCAACTGGTCCACGTTTCACCATGACACCCTAAACAGAAAAGGAGAAAAAAAATACACAACATATTATGCAACGATTTTTCAACATTTTCAAATAATTTCAGGGAACACATGTGTCAACTAAAATCCTTTCTATAACACTCAGATATTAAAATTAGCATATAATAAAGGATTGTTTTGAGTAGTTTTATCAGAAAAGTGTTTAGTGCAATAATATAATTATTCAAAGTTACCCTTCCAGAAATATGCAATATATGATGTTTATAAATTTTTATAAAATCAACAAATGGACTTTGGACTAAAATGTCTACAACGTACTGTAGAAGCACAAGCTCTACATATAAGCTGTAATTTGCATGTAAATTGATTAATAAATGAAAGCTATGAAGTACTTTGAAGTTGTAAATTACTTTCCTGAGTAAAATAAAGATCAAAGTTCGGCCACCTGTAGCTGAGCTTGACTTCGACAGATTTCGTTCATAATTGGCACCCTTGCAGAAAGGCATCCATTGAGCAAGGTGTGCAAGTTTCATGCAAATCCCTTGATAACAAACGAAAAAAAAATATTGGCCAAAAAAAAGAAGAAAAAAAAGAAAACAAAAAAAAAATTTTACATATAAATATATTGCACATACATATTACAATTATTACAAGAGTTTGTGCTTCTACAGCACATAGTAGACATTTTAGTTGACACATGTGTTCCCTGAGATTATTTGAGAATGTTGAACATTCGTTGCATAATACGTTGTGTATTTTTTTTCTCCTTTTCTGTTTAGGGGGTGATGGTGAAACTTGGACCAGTTGCAGCCCTTTCTATAACCATTTCATAAATAAATTTATAAGACATTGAACAACTTTTAATTTATAAAGATTTTAAAAGTTATGCCCCCTAAGTGGAGATTAGTAGTGGATTATAGAAAACTCAACCAGGTAACTGTAGTTGATGTTTATCCTTTACCGTTATTGGAAGACTGTGTTGATACTATAGGTCATGCCAACTTTGTATCTAAATTGGACTTATCTAAGGGATATCATCAGATACCTCTTACAGATTTTGCAAGGGAAGTGACAGCATTTATCACTCCTGATGGAGCTTACGAGTTTAATGTCATGCCTTTTGGATTAAGAAATGCTCCAGCCACTTTTCAGAAATTAATGAATTCTTTGTTGAAGGATGTGTCAGACTGTAGGGCATATTTTGATGACATTGTGATGTTCAGTAAGAATTGGGTAGATCATATGTCTAGTTTAAAGAAATTGTTCAATGTGTTACAACATGCTAATTTGACTGTCAATATGAAGAAATGTAGTTGGGCTAAAGGAACTATAGTGTATTTAGGACATGAGGTCGGACAAGGAAGGATAGTCCCATTGCACAAGATTCAGGCAATTGTGGAGTACCCAGTCCTAACAAATAAGAAATCTGTGCAAAGATTTATTGGAATGTGTGCGTATTATAGGAGGTATTGCAAAAACTTTTCCATTGTTGCTGCACCCATAACTAATCTTTTAAGGAAACAGGTAAAATTTAAGTGGACGCAGGAGTGTCAGAACTCTTTTCAGAAGTTGAAAGGGATTCTCTCTACTTCACCTGTGCTAGCTAGTCCACAGTATGATAAACCTTTTATTCTTCATATAGACGCTTCAGATTTAGGAGCAGGTGCTGTTTTGTTCCAAGTAGGACCAGATGAGTTAGAACATCCTGTTTATTATTTATCACGCAAGTTTGACAAGACAAAAATTAATTACTCTGTAGCTGAGAAAGAAGCACTTTGTTTAATACTGGTAGTGAAGAAATTTGAGACATATTTGTCAGGAAATCAAGTGGTAGTATATACAGACCATAATCCATTGACATTTATCAACTCTATGAAGTGTAAAAACCAGAGAATACTTAGATGGTCATTGATTCTGCAAAAAATCAATATTGTAATTCGTCATATTCCTGGGAGGCAAAATGTTATTGCTGATGCTTTATCCAGGGGATTCCCTATTGCAGTGCCATAATATGTAGTGTTCTTTATTCATAAGATGTATGTAAATTTTGTATTTTTTTTTTTTACTCTGTGAAATTCCATTGCTTTGTACTTTGATTTTAGTTGAAGTATTTCCATGTTGTATTTTCATGTTATATTCCATGCAGTCAAAAAAAAAAATGAAATCAACCTTCAGTTAATTTCATTTTTTTCTTAGGGGATGGGAGGGATGTTACGAATCTTACTAGGATTCTGCCATTACTCTTGATTCTTATATTACTTATTGTCTTGTTCTCTAATTAATATAGCATCCAGTTGTATGTTATATATTATAGCATGCTGTTGTGTGCCTGAGTTGCATTATATTGTATGAGGCTTTTGTGTTAGATTTCTCATGTGGTTTCTCCGTGTGGACGGTTGACCATATTTGGATATGGCCAGTGTGGGAACATTGTTGTCAAGCGAGTGTTTATAGTTTAACCTTGATTAATTCCCATTATTGGTTGCCATTATATTATATTGAGTGTTGTACCAGTGTTTACTACTCTTAAGATTAATAATATTTTGAATATTAGTACTACATTTTGTTAGTAGAATTTCCACAATGTTTATGTCGATGTTTAGTTGATATTTTGGTAGACGCTTGGCCGGTGGACCAAAGCGTGGGGTAGAAGCGTGACGGCTAGGATCGAGAGGAGACGTGTTAAGGGGGCATATCATTATAAATCGTTATAAATTAAAAGTTGTTCAATTTGCTTATAAATTTATTTATGAAATGGTTATAGAAAGGGCTGCAACTGGTCCAAGTTTCACCATCACACCCTAAACAGAAAAGGAGAAAAAAAATACACAACGTATTATGCAACGAATGTTCAACATTCTCAAATAATCTCAGGGAACACATGTGTCAACTAAAATGTCTACTATGTGCTGTAGAAGCACAAACTCTTGTAATAATTGTAATATGTATGTGCAATATATTTATATTTAATTTTCTTTTTTAATTTTTTTTTTATTTAATTTTTTTTTGGCCAATTTTTTTTTTTTCGTTTGTTATCAAGGGATTTGCATGAAACTTGCACACCTTGCTCAATGGATGCCTATCTGCAAGGGTGCCAATTATGAACGAAATCTGTCGAAGTCAAGCTCAGCTACTGGTGGCCGAACTTGGATCTTTATTTTACTCTGGAAAGTAATTTACAACTTCAAAGTACTTCAGAGCTTTCATTTATTAATCAATTTACATGCAAATTACACCTTATATGTAGCGTTTGTGCTTCTACAGATTCTAGTAGACATTTTAGTTCAAAGTCTATTTGTTGATTTTATAAAAATTTATAAATATCATATATTGCATATTTTTTAGAAGGGTAACTTTGAATAATTATATTATTGCACTAAACACTTTTTTGATAAAACTGATCACTAGAATCCTTTATTATGTGCTTAATTTAATATCTGAGTGTTATAGAAATGATTTTAGTTGACACATGTGTTCCCTGAAACTATTTGAAAATTCGTTGCATAATTCGTTGTTTATTTTTTTTCTCCTTTTCTGTTTAGGGTGTGATGATGAAACTTGGACCAGCTGCAGCCCTTTCTACAACCATTTCATAAAAAAAATTATAAGCAAATTGAACAACTTTTAATTTTACAATGATATGCCCCCTTAAGTTAAGTCATTGATCACTGTTATTTTAGCCCATATAAATGTTAATTTTCCTGGTTAGATGATTGTGTATAACTATTGATTAATCCATGTGCTGGTGATAGTGCTAATGTCTCAATGATTAGTTTTATTCTATGATATTGCATGTTGAAGAATATTTCTGGCTATTATTTATACAATTTAATTGTTATGTTTGTCCCCCTTAGTGTAAATATATTGTTCTCCATTTTATGCAGTGATGTATCTATAACCCCTAGACATATGTTGGCAAGGCCGATTTAATATTATTTCTTAACACTGCGGGGAGAAGAACCTTATATAGTCTAAAGGGTGGTAACAATCTTCACCGTTTCTGCTTCAAGCAACCTTAGATAAGCATTTAAAGGTGTCTAATAGCTCAAATAAAACTGATTTTTTTTTTTTTTTTTTTTTTTTTTTTTTTAGATATATACAACAGTTGTTACATTCTTGTACAGCCACTAGTACGCGTAGCGTTTCGGGCAGGTCCCTGGTATACAATCCCCTGCCGCGAAGAATCGTTTTTTCATCCAAGTACACATTTTACTGTTGCGTTAAACAGAGGCTACAGTTAAGGAATTGCGCCCAGTAAATCCTCCCCGGCCAGGTTACGAACCCATGACATAGCGCTCGCGGAACGCCATGCGAGTGTCTTACCACTACACCACGGAGACTGTAATCTCGAAATTAGCAACAACATGTATATAGACAACTTCCCTGGAACCACCAGCAGTTAGAAAGAACAGATAAATATATATCATGAGGCCAATCGAGAGTTATTGATATCAAATATGCTCCTCTAGTCATGATCCTCAAATAATTACAACTTAAATCAACTGATCGAACCAGAATTTTCCGATTACATGACACTCCAGAAGATGAAAGTACTATAGGTGTCGAATGGGAAACAACTTCTGCTCAGTATATCATCAAATCAAGGAAACCAAATACCACCAATTTAGCAATGAGAAAGATATTATTGCAAGTAATCAAGGCTTTCGACTCCTTGGGACTATTAAATTCCATACTAATTAAAGGAAAGTTGATCATGCAAGAATGCTGGCCGGAGAAGATAGGTCTGGGATGATTCGCTAATACCTGCCCTCAGGAAAAATGACAGCACCTAGTAAAAGATTTATGTATCCTAATGGCTATCAAGTTTCCTCGAAACACGTGGAATGCAAAGGCAGATTCGCTCATTAAGCTATATGTAGCCTATTAATTTTTTTTTATTATTATTTTCTACCACAAACGTGGCCACACATTTACAATGCTAACCAGCATATATACATTTTCTTCTGTCCTCCATGGACAGGGTTAGAGATGTGTTAAACATATAGTTCAAGGGTTTATTGAACAATCAACCACACAAGGTGATTCGGTGCTTTTAAAATGCTAAGCTAACCTACATACGTAGATACATAGATACACAGATTTACGTATGCCCTACATAAAGTGTTCGATGTGTCAATTACATAGTGTCATTAATGTGCATTTACAGAGGTGAAATGTAATTCTGATCAGCTTCCATGTGTACTTTATACACATACATATACATACACACACACATATATATATGTACACATACATGTATACATACATATAGACACACACACACATGTATTCACATACATTTGTCTCTTTTACTGTGACAGAGTGAGATAGCTGACAGAGAAACTAGTGTGCAATTAAGCACTTAATCACTGAAGGTGATGAAGGTGCTTTTACAAGCTCAGATTATATAGTTACATCACATAAATACATTATATAATTGATACATTACATGGTTAATCTTGGGTTCAAGTCCAATATATCATCAAGTGTTCCAGGACTCGTATAGTAATTACACAGTTCAGCATACCTTAGCCCAGGTGGGCGAAAGTCAGTCAATATGGGACATTCTACAATATAATGTTCAAGAGAGTGCATGTTTTCTCTTTCACAAAGTTGACATATTGTGTACTCGACATTTGGGTTTTGAGAAAGCTGCCAGATACGTCTATATCCCAGGCGTATTCTGGCCACTATAACATCACATTGCCGGGTTCTTGTTCTATTAGTCCTATATGTGAATGTCTCCTCACGATATCTATCATAATATTTCAAATCAAATCAAATCAAATGTTTATTTAGGAAAGGTACATACATACACGAGATTTTACAAAGAGTGATGGATTTATAGATAGGGCTAGTACCTACAATGCCTATTACGCAAAGCGTTTCGGGCATGAAAAACTTAAATGACTAAAGCTTAATACTAATTGAGCATAAAGAATAAAATGAGTTGAGAACAATTAAAAAAAAAGAGATAAAAAGGGGGGAAAATGGCTGAAAAAAGTAGCACAAATACAATTCGGTCGACAAACAGCGTCATTTAAAAAAAAAAAACGACATTGGTTGACAATAGAGGGGTAAGGTAGGTTACAGGGAATTTATTAGGTATAGCTTCGTTTTTATCTTAAACTGGTTGAGAGAGGTACAGTCTTTAACATGGTTGGGAAGGTCATTCCACATTCTGGGTCCCTTGATTTGAAGAGCATTTCTAGTTTGATTAAGTCGTACTCTAGGAATATCAAAACTGTATTTATTTCTGGTGTGGTGCTCATGGGTTCTGTTACAACCTTTGTTACGGACCCGAGTCCATCGTCTGAGCAAGGAGCAGGGACGACAAAGCCATCCGAGTAATAGAGAGTCACCAGGGCAGGGCGGGGTACATAATAGCTGATCTTAGAAAGAATGCCAACAGTTTTTTAAACTTTTTTTGAAGTATTTAGAATGTGTCCCTGGAAATTCAGCTTGTGGTCAATGAGAATGCCAAGGAATTTGTCATCTAATTTGTTACAAATTTGGGTATTGTTTATTTCGAGATTTATTTGATTAGAGGATTTTTTGCCAAACAGAATATAGAAAGTTTTGTCATTGTTAAGGGCGAGTATGTTGGCAGTTAGCCAAAGATGGACTTTATTTAGCTCAGTATTTACTGTGGCATTTAGAGCAAGGGAGTCAGGACTGGAGTAAATGAAGGTTGTGTCGTCAGCAAATAGAATTGGTTTGAGGTGTTGGGAGGCATTTGGAAGGTCATTAATGTAGATGAGAAAGAGGAGAGGGCCAAGTATGCTGCCCTGAGGAACACCAATGTTGATGGGTAGGGTGGGAGAAATTGAAATATTCACAGAAACATACTGGAGCCTGTCAGTAAGGTAGGATTTGAGGTATTGCAGGGAGTGTCCTCTGACTTCATAATGATGTAATTTAAGAAGAAGGTTTTGGTGGTTGACAGTGTCAAAAGCCTTACGCAGGTCCACAAATAACCCAACATGGAACTCATTTTTATCAAGAGCTGGATGAATCAAGTTAATCATACTAATAAGTGCATCGTTAGTGCTTCTTTTGGGTCTGAAAAAATATTGGCAAGAGCTAAGTATATTGTGTTTGGCTAGATAAGAGTAAAGCTGCTTGTAGATTAGTTTTTCAAAAAATTTTGACAAGTTAGGTAGGATTGATATAGGTCTGTAGTTGTTAACATCTGTGAGATCACCACATTTGTGTACAGGGGTTACTCTCCCTTTTTTTTAGGATATCTGGAAAGGTTTGGAGTTCAAGTGACTTGTTGAAGAGCAATGCAATAGCAGGGGCTAAATTTCTGGAGGCTTTCTTGTAAATTAAAGTTGGTATCTCCTCAAGGGCACTAGACTTGGTTTTAAGGGAAAGGATTATCTCATTGACGTCAGTGGAATTAATAGGCTTTAGGTACAGAGACTGTGGATAGTTACCTGTAAGATAGTCCTTAACATCAGTACTGGAAGATGGAATATCATTTGCAAGGAATGACCCAATGGAAGAGAAGAACCTATTGAACTCAATAGCAGAATCAGAGGCTGAAAGCTGACCATCGTTATTGGACAGGAGAGTTAGTTTGTTATTTAAAATCTTCTTTGATCTCAATATTTGTGAAATTGTGCTCTAAGTTTTTTTAATGTTGCTCTTTATTTGGGTAAATTTATCTTCGTAGTATTTAGTTTTGGCTCGTCTAATTATCTTAGATAGCAATAACGAGTAATTCTTTGAGAATGAATTGGAGACAATTCTTAACCTATACTTCTTCTCAAGGTCATGTTTTTTATTAATGGATTTAAGTATTTAATGCTACAACTTTCCGGTCTTTGTGAATTTGTTAGGTCTGTGAGATCTTCATTAAATATTTGTTTAAGTATTCTCTTTGTCACTGCTAATGAAACACCCATATCAATTTCTACCACTGGTTTTCTGCAGGCTGTCTTTGCAAGCATATCAACAGTGTCATGCCTTGAGATGCCAACATGTGATGGTATCTATAGGAATTTAATTTCAAATCTGTTTTCTTTAGCAGCTAAAACATTCATTCGAATATCACTGACTATTTTCTGGGTGTCACTACTATGTGCGTTCAATGCCAGGAGTGCACTCTGCGAGTCACAGTATATAAGTCCACTGCCTTTGTCTTTTAAAAATTCAGTAGCAAGGTATATGCCTGCAAATTCGGTTTGAGTTGTACTTGCCCAGTCATTGACGCGCTTCATTGCTGTGTGTACGAGAGAAGATTGTTTAAATATATTGCATGCACATCCGGTACATCGTCCACCTTCTTCTACAGAGCCGTCGGTATAGCACTGATACACATCGTTACCCATAATCTGAGTACTTTCAGTGATGCTTTTCAGTGTTAACTTTTTTAATAATGTAGAGTGCACACTATCTTTCTTGGGCGCATTTACAAAATCAACTGATAGATCCCAGTTATCCCATGGAGTAATTGGTTGATTAATCATTAATTGAGTTGGGTACATATTTAATATTTTGATGGAGTTAGCTACCTTGTAGAGCCAAAATACATAATCAGATTTCGTTCTTCTTCTATAGACCTCAGGTGAGTGCAGCATATTAGAAAGTTTAGCTTGAAACTTCATGTGTTGTCTAGATCTACTCAATGCCTTCACGCCGAAAACTGTGCTAATAGACAAAATTCTCTCACTTATGGTAGGTAATTTTAACTCTGCTCTCATATTAACTATTCTCGTGGACTTCGGAACCCCAAGGATGAGACGCATAGCTTCATTTTGCAAGGTTTCAAGAGATTTCAGCTCTTTGTCAGTATACAGTGTGAGATGTAGAGGATTGTAGTCAATCACATTTTAGTGGCAGATGAACTGGCAGATCTGCTCACCTCAAAGGATAGGGAGGCACCGTTGAAAAGACAATCATTGCCACAACTAGAATTAACTGTCCAACTGTTAGGAGTAAGGCTGAGTCATTATCTGACGAAAACTTTAAGTAATATAAATTTTGAAGAAAGAGTGGTATGGTCAGATAATGATGTAGTTTTACAGTGGGTGAAAAACAACAATAGTAAAACTCCTTATGTGAGCAATCGTGTCAAGGAGATAAGAGAGTTGTCAACTAGATACAAATGCAGATATGTGCCCACAAAGGAGAATCCCACTGACTATTTCTCCAGAGGCCTGACTTTAAGGCAATATCCAAAAGCCATGATGTGGTTAAAGGACATCAGTGACCAGTGGCCTAAACATAAGCCACAAATCATTGTATCACAAATCACATTTAGAATGAGCCTGATAAAACTTTTAATGATCTGGGTCTCTGGATTGACCCAGAAAACCGTTATTGTGTCCCACCCACTAAAGAACTCCCTCATTATCTGACCATACCACTTTTTCCAAGTGGAGGTTAATTAATGTTTTGATCAGGTAATGAGCCAATCTTACGCCTACCAGTATGGTGGTTAATTCTAACTGTGGCAATGACCATTTCCCTAACCGTTAAACTGCACAAAATGTCATATGTGTGACATTGAAGGGGAGTATAAGCTCAAAAAATATTCGAATTATGTGAAAATTACTAAAAAAAAATTAAACAAACCTCCAAATTATTGGCTTCAACTTCGTGAAACTTTCATCAAAATATTTTCAGAAGTTGATTTTAAACGAATATTTAAGAAAAAGAACGTTTTGTTGATAAAGAGAACAGCTCCTATTAATTGGAACTGATGGATAATGCAAGAATAAAGAGATGAAAGCACCTGTTCGATGCACAAAGAAGAAGAATAGTAGTAAGAAGTGTCCACAAAATGAATATACAGCTGATGCTTCTATAGCATTGGTGAGTAATACATAATAACACATATAATAATGAGTAATTATGTTATTATGCTCTATTTTGTTATACTTCATATAAATACCAATGTCATTTATTGTTCCAATGTTATTATCAGTTACTTTCAACAATGTCCAAAAAAAAAAATAATTACCTATAGGTAAAGGTACCTATAGGTAAAGGTAAACGTATACCTTCAAAGCTTCTCCTTGAAGTTTACACTGAAAATATGTAAATTTGATGGTTTTAGGTATAGTGGCTTTAGAATACACTGAGTCAACAAATTTATTCCTGAAGTTATCCAAACTTTTATTCTCTGTTCCAGAGAATGTAGGAAGGCTGATGGAATGCAGCGTGACCTCTAGTTATGCTGTATTAGAGGAAGCTTTGGCTGTTGCCTTTCACTGGTTAATTATTTTAGCGAAAAGATTCAAATTGGTCTGTATATAATCCTCTTACAGTGCCAGATCAGTCATAACATCGTCTAATACAGGGAGCCGGTCGGCTAAGACAGGGAGCCGGTCGGCTGAGGGGACAGCACACTGGACTTGTGATCCTGTGGTCCCGGGTTCGATCCCGGGCCCCGGCGAGAAACAATGGGCAGAGTTTCTTTCACCCTATGCCCCTGTTACCTAGCAGTAAAATAGGTACCTGGGTGTTTGCAAGGGGCTGCTTCCTGGGGGTGGAAGCCTGGTCGAGGACCGGGCTGCGGGGACACTAAAAAAAAGCCCCGAAATCATCTCATGATAACCAAGATACAGTATCAGATAAATTGATTTTGGCAGGATCGACCAAATAATTTTCTATCTGGCATTTGACTTGCTGAAACTTACTTGTGGATATGTGAAAGTATCTTTTCAGTTCAACATAGTCGACTGGTGATTGCTGAGACATATCTTGACATTTATTAATCTCTATGGTCAAGTGATCTTTGAGACCTATGAGGGGTCCTTTTCAGTTTTTCTAGTTTAGCCATTCTGGCTGTTTAACCCACAAACCACTAGGGGTCCATATGGCTTTAAGCCTTTAACTGCGCAACGCGCCTGCAGGTCCATGTCTGGGGTGCGCTTTGCGCCTCCAGGTATTTGTTTTTTTCACGTTCCATTCAAAACACCCGCGGCTACATGGGGTTTACATCAGCTTCCTCAGGGCTCTTGTAAACAGACGCCATCTTTAAAAAAAATCATGGTTCACATTCCCGGGTGAGAGAGCCTCAGTAGTGAGTGAGCAACCAAGGCTGGTGCACACAGCATGAGTGCACATCACTGCTGTTCAGTGTGTGACCACAGCATCGCCTAATAATGTCAATATATATATATATAACCTGTATTATTTAACCATGATAGTATTATAAAAGAGCCTGAGTGTGATAATGACTGGGTACAATGTTCAAATATCAGTGATTCACTGCTGTTCACGATGTTCACAGCGCTAGCCACAGCATTATTTCGTCCATCTAGGAATCTTCAAACGACTTCTTAGGTTCCTTTTCAAAATAAACTTGCGGTCAATTATTCATTTACAGGAATTAGTTACCAGGATTGTGGTTATAACTAGCATTATGCGCAGTATTGTGGAAGGAGGAATTTTGGTGAGGGAGGTGACGTAATCATAGCGTCGTCTGCTGTTTGCTGCGTGATTTCTCATGCAGTGTATGGTGGCCACTGTACTGTTTGGACACAATACCGGCTTACTTGCATAGTTCTGTTAAATAAAACATGTAGATAGGTATATATAACATGTGTAAATAGTGTAATAAAAACAATAACAGTATGGTGGAAGGAACAATGTTGGCGAGTAAGATGTTCGAGTGAGAGAGGACTGTCTGGGTGTGGCTATTCACACTCGCGATGCTCTGATTGTGTTGATGGTAAATGTATATAGTGTGTGATAGTGTATAGTGTGTACATATGTTGTAAATATATATAAATGAACATGAAACATTTGTGTGAATAACTGTATGATGGGAGGGGCAATGTTGGAGGAGTGGGGGTTAGGGCCAGCTGGGTGTGGTTGCTCACACTCGCGGTATTCTGAATGTGTTGATGGTGAATGTATATAGTGTGTGACAGTGTATAGTCTGTAAATAGATTGTATATATACATAAATTAGCATGATACATGGTAAATATGTGCAACATTCGAAGTCGGATTGCGACGAAGTCGGATTGCGAAAGGGATCTAGGAGTTATGATTAGTAAGAATTTAAAACAAAAGGATCAATGCATGAAACTATTTCACACAGATAGATATATCTGCGAAGTCGAGTTGCGAAAGGGATCTGGGAGATATGATAAGTAAGCATTTAAAACAAAAGGATCAATGCATGAATGTTCGTAATAAGGCAAATAGGACACTGGGATTTATTAATCGAAGCATTAGTAACAAGACACCCGGTGTGGTTCTTCAGCTATATCTTGCTCTGGTTAGGCCCCATTTAGATTATGCAGTTCAGTTTTGGTCGTTGTACTATAGAATGGATATAAATTCACTTGAACGTGTTCACCGTAGTATGACTAAGTTAATTCCCCAAATTAGAAATCTTTCATATGATGAAAGGTTAACAAAGCTTAAATTGCATTCACTGGAAAGGCGAAGAGTTAAGGTGACATGATAGAGGTTTACAAGTGGGTGAATGGACATAACAAAGGGGATATTAATAGGGTATTAAAAGTATCAACACAAGACAGAACACGAAACAATGGGTATAAATTGGATAAGTTTAGATTTAGGAAAGACTTGGGTAAATATTGGTTCAGTAACAGGGTTGTTGATTTGTGGAACCAATTGCCGCGGAACATTGTGGAGGTGGGGTCCCTCGATTGTTTCAAGCTTGGGTTGGACATGTATATGAGTGGGATTGGGTGGTTATAAATAGGAGCTGCCTCGTATGGGCCAATAGGACTTCTGCAGTTGTCTTTGTTCTTATGTTGTTATATTCTTATGTTCTTATATTCACGGCAACTCGTGCGCCCCGCCCCACGCGGCTTACTGGCCAGGGAGTGTACGACACGGGAGAACTGGGAATGATGACATCACGCGCCAACTTACGGACCCCATAGCGGCCAAAGTAAGTACAATTTCGATTTTTTTTGACATACTGATACTGAGGGAAGGGTTGTTGACACTTTAAAAAAACAAAAGAATTTTTTCAAGATAATTTATTTCCTGCGCACTGTGGGGGTGGGGGGTCACATTTGGAGGCGGCACAGTTAAAGGGTTAACATCTACAGGCGCAACAAAAAAAAATCCAAAAAATTCTCTCATCTTATAAAAGTGTACATTTGTGTTCCCTGATCACGGAAAAAATAACAAAAAAATCGTAGGTGATATATTTTAGCCGCAATAGGGTAGGGAAGTGTGGCAAAAAAGAGGCGTTGGCAGAGCCTTCGCCAGATGAGCTCTACTCCGCTCGAGCTGTCAGGTGGCAGTTGCCACAAATATATTATTACCTAATTATTTCAATGTCTTTGATTGATTTTTTCTTAGTTTTTTTGTAGTAATATTATTCAATACAGTGAATTGTGGTATATATTTATATAATAAAAAGTGTGAACCATCGCTGCACTCAAAATTATTGTGTGCATATTAGTGACTCAATTATTATGTTCATAAAACAATAAACAAATAGTTTTGCTGTTGTTACACTATACACACAAGTTATATATAAGTTTCTGCATGTTTTTCTCAGCATAACGAACCACTATGTTGGTATTGTGAGTCAAAATGCAATGAGGAGTGACCGCCACACACCAGCCAGCCACTCGTTGCCACTCACTCCCTCAACAACACCTCATTCCCCCTCATTCTCCTCCCACAATACGGTTTTTGCATTTATTCACTATACACCGATGTTATATATAAGTATTTACATGTTTTGTTCACCATAACTGAACATCTTAGCTTGTATGGTGAGTAAAGGTACAAAGACGTAGCTACTCACACAGTCAGCTGGTGATGGCCGCCCTCAAGGCCAGACGCACTAATATTTCTCCTCCAACAATATTGTTTGTGGTATTATTATGCTATATAAACACATTATATATAAGTATCTACCTGTTTTATTCACCATACTTGTATAAATAAGCTGGTATGGTGCCCAAAGATCATAGTGGCCACCAGTAAACAACATAAGTCATGCAGACGACGCACCTCCCTCACCAAAATGGCGGCTCCCAGTCTACTCCAATTGCTGTTATTACACTCTATACACACGTTATGTATAAGGATCTACATTTGTGTTCACCATAACGTACCACTAAGCTGGTATGGTGAGTGCAGTCAATAAAAGGTGGCCCACACAAATGCGAGACCTAAGCCCTCCATCCCCCACTCCACCTCCCGCCAAACCCCTGTCAACTACACCGCAGGAGGGCGTGCCCTCTCCACAAGTAATCCCTGCCCCCTCACCCCTAGGACTTCTTCCTGCCCCAAGCAGGCCTGTGCAAGACCTTAGCCCTCCATCCCCCACTCCACCTCCCCCTGAATCCCTGGCAACTACCTCACAGGAGGATAAGCCTACCCAAGTAGCAATGACCATGGAACAAATTCCAACACTTGTGGGGAGTGACGGTGAAATTGGATATAAGAAAGTGAGCTTCAAGGTAATGTACTCAAATATTGATGGGATTACCAATAAAGCAAGTGAACTGGCAGAAAGGGCGCAAGAAGAAAACCCTGATATAAAAGGACTCATGGAAACAAATTTGTCAGGAGTCATAACAGATGCTGTGTTTCCAAAAGACTACTATATAGTAAGTGAGGTGAATGAGAAGCGTCGCCAGACATGTGGCTTTATTGATCAAATAATTACAGTACAGTTACATCCTGCAATAACACAAGCCATTAATGCCCTATACTTATACACAGTTTAAGCCTTGTCTATTCACTATAACAATAAGCCAACTGCACATGACTAAAGCTAGAATATACAGAAATTAAACTAGAAGTTAACATTACACAAACCTGTACGCAAGCACGACGCAGCTGATCTGACGATACAAACAATTCAAGCGAGCATCCAACCAAAACAGTCAAGCGAGCATCCATCCGGTACGATAATATATAACACTCTGGCTACAGTAAGGAAAGAGAGGGAAGGGAGAGGAGGTGGAGGAGTTGTCCTGCTGATAAGGAAGGACTGGAGCTTTGATGAGATGGAAATTCCGGACTGTGACAGATTCAGAGATTACATAAAAGGAACTATAACAATGGGTCGACCTAAGATAATAGTGGCAGTCCTTTACAACCCTCCCCTAAATGGCAGAAGGCCTAGACAAGAGTTTGATAGGAACAACATTGGCAACCAATAATATAATAAAGAGAGCAGCTTCAGTTGCCTGCAGGAATGGCTCAAGACTCTTAATCATGAGCGATTTCAACCATGGAAAGATAGACTGGGAGAATGGGGACCCACATGGTGGTGCAGATACGTGGAGAGCTAAACTCTTGGAAGTGGCAACAAGGAACTTTCTGAGCCAGCATGTCAAGGAACCCACAAGAGTGAGAGACAATGATGAACCAGCTAGACTCGACTTGATATTCACCCTCAATAAGTCAAAAATAAGGGAAGTCAAAGTTAAAGCCCCCATAGGAATGAGTGACCACAGTGTAGTGAGTTTTGAGTACTTGGTGGAGGTAGGGTTAACCTATCCAAGGATGGGATCGGATGGAAAAAGACTAAATTACCGAAGAGGAAAATATGACGAGATGAGGAACTTCCTCAGGGGAATACCATGGGAAACAGAACTTAGAGACAAGAATGTCCAGAACATGATGGATTTTGTCATCCAGAAGTTCCAAGAAGCTGCAGACAGGTTCATCCCCGTCCAAAAGGAGAAAAACGAAAACAACAGAAAAACCCATGGTTTAACCAGGAATGCAAGGCAGTGAAGCAACTGAGTAAAAGAACATGGAGAAAGTAAATAAATAACAGAACACTGGAGAGCAGGGAGAGATACCAGAGGGCTAGAAATGAGTACCTCAGAGTGAGGAGGGAAGCAGAGCGACAGTTTGAAAATGACATAGCGAGTAAAGACAAGACCCAACCAAAGCTGCTCCACAGCCACATCAGGAGGAAAACAGCAGCGAAAGAACAAGTGATGAAACTGAGAAAAGGGGAGAACAGATACACAGAGAATGACAAGGAGGTGCATGAAGAACTCAACAAGAGATTCCAGGAGGTCTTCACAATAGAACAAGGAGAAGCTCCTGCACTCAATGAGGAGGAGGCAAACCAAGCAACCTTGGAGGAATTTGACCTCACCAGTGATGAGGTCAAAAGGTGTCTGCTGGAGCTAGATGTGACAAAGGCTGTTGGGCCTGACAGAATCTCACCATGGATACTAAAGGAAGGTGCAGAAGCACTAAGTGTGCCACTCTCCATGGTGTATAACAGGTCACTGGAAACAGGAGACTTACCAGAAAGTTTGAAGACAGCTAACGTAGTCCCAATATACAAGAAGGGCGACAGGCAAGAGGCACTGAACTACAGGCCAGTTTCCCTAACTTGTATACCATGCAAGGTGATGGAGAAGATCGTAAGGAAAAGGCTCATAGAGCATCTGGAGGGAAATAACTTTGTAACGCACCACCAACATGGGTTCAGGGATGGTAAATCGTGCCTCACAGGTTTAATAGAATTCTATGACCAGGCAATAAAAATTAGGCAGGAAAGAGAAGGGTTGGCCGACTGCATTTTCCTGGACTGCCAAAAAGCCATTGACACAGTACCCCATAAAAGGCTGTTAAAAAAGTTGGAGCAACAGGCAGGAGTAAAAGGGAAGGTGCTCCAGTGGATAAAGGAATACTTAAGCAACAGGAAACAGCGAGTAATGGTGAGAGGGGGGGGGAAGACATTAGAGTGGCGAGATGTCACCAGCAGAGTCCCACAGGGCTCAGTACTTGGACTCATCCTGTTTCTAATATATGTAAACGATCTTCCACAGGGTATAGACTCGTTCCTCTCAATGTTTGCTGATGATGCAAAAATTATGAGAAGAATCAAGACGGATGAAGATAGACAGAGACTACAGGATGACCTGGACAAACTGGAGGAATGGTCTAGAAAATGGCTGCTAAAGTTCAACTCAGGAAAGTGTAAGGTAATGAAATTAGGTGAAGGGAGCAGGAGGCTGAACACAAGGTATCATCTGGGAGGTGAAATCCTGCAAGAATGAAATAGAGGGAAAGATCTGGGGGTTGATATCACATCGAACCTGTCCTCAGAGGCCACATCAGAAGAATATCATCAGCGGCATATGCTAGACTGACCAACATAAGAACTGCCTTTAGAAACTTGTGTAAGGAATCGTTCAGGACCCTTTATACACTTATGTAAGACCAATCCTGGAGTATGCAGCTCCAGCCTGGAGTCCATATCTAGTTAAACACAAGCCAAAGTTAGGGAAGATCCAGCGGTATGCCATCAGGTTCGTACCGGAACTGAGAGGAATGAGCTACGAGGAAAGGCTAAAGGAGCTGAACTTCACATCCCTGGAACACAGAAGAGTAAGGGGAGACATGATAACCACCTACAAAATTCTCAGGGCATTGACAGGGTGGACAAAGACAAATTCTTCAGGACGAGAGGGACACGAACAAGGGGACACAGGTGGAAACTTAGTACCCAGATGAGCCACAGAGACGTTAGAAAGATTTTTTTTAGTATTAGAGTAGTTAATAAATGGAATGCACTAGGTAGTAATGTGGTGGAGGCTGACTCCATACACAGTTTCAAATGTAGATATGATAGAGCCCAGTAGGCTCAGGAATCTGTACACCAGTTGATTGACAGTTGAGAGGCGAGACCAAAGAGCCAAAGCTCAACCCCCGCAAGCACAATAAGGTGAGTACAATTACGTGAGTACACACAGTCAGAAGACAACGCCACCACCCTCCCTCCCACAACATTACTCCTCCCTCCATGGAGCACAGCACTAAATACCACCACAATCCTGCTATTATCAGAATCCTGGTCAGTTTTATCACAGTCAGGGGTCTTCTGTAATACTATCATTGCTAAATAATAGCATGAACATATATATTATGGCATTTGTAGGCGATGCTGTGGTCACAAGCTGAACAGCGGTGCTGTGAGCTCGTGCTGTATGCGTCAGCCTTGGTGGCTTGCTCAATACTGAAGCTCTCACACCCAAGAATGTTGGTCTTTCTTTTCTAGGTAGCATCTGACAACTATCGGTCGTTGCTGCACTATAGCTGCCCCTATCCCAGGCGGGGCATTTAAATTATAGCGCTAGACACGAAATCATATATATATATGATATGCACGGTTTCGGTTTTGCCATTGAAAGCATATATATATGATTTGCGTGGTTTAAGGGTTATGCCTTGTAGGGTTTATGCTTTGGTAGTAGCCTAGGGTTATATTTTCAGTCATTAGGCTATGATATCCTACTGCTGTCAGGCCCACTGCACAATATTTAAATACTTGCTAGGCTGTACAATATTTTGTTCAACACTAGACAATTGTGATATCTTACTCTTACAGCAGGTTAGCACAATTAATTGGATTATTCTTGGTGGATCATTATTCAGTTCAGCACTAGCCTAATTTGGTCCCATCCCATATAAGGGTCAGCAAATTAATGAAGTAGTACAATTAGGTGCAGAAATTAAATGATGTAATATTTAATTTGGGTTTTTTATTTTATATGTTTAATGTTTCTCTCATTGCTTAAGAGAGATATGTACACATTTATGAATAGTAACCTCTCATCAACCTCTAGTGATATATAATAGTATTTAATAATTTATTAGATACGTATGCTGTGATTCTCGTGTGAGGTGAACTTAGTCTGGAGATATATTCTCACGGAATAGTCATGCAGTAAGTGAATATAGGTGTGGTTCCTAGACGTACCCTCCTGAGATGATAATTAATATTATTAGCTGTCTGTGTATAAAACTCAGAACTAACACCCCAACGATTATTTTCTGGTGGTTGGCATGGTTCTATGAGAGTAAAACGACTATTGAATTGTTTGCTTTGAAGGAGTTAATTAATCTCCTAAGGTTGTAAATAATCTCAGCTGTGTTTCGTGATGGGTGAATCATTGCCACCTAGGTATATTCTGGTTAAATAAAGGGACCACTCTGGAGCTGTAGGTAATGTTGCAATGTTATAAAAAGTTGTGAGCAGTAGCTCCCGGTGACCGGTATAGTCTTATTTCTACCTCATGTATGGTAGCAAGTTCTCTGGGCAATTGGCTATGTCCCACTATTGCTACCTTGAACATGATGCCTAATATTATTTAATGGCAGCTTTGGTCTCAGTCACTATTAATACTTCTGGTTATTCTGCAGATTGAGGTTGACTGAATAAGGCTACAAATGGTTACACATAGCAGTTTACTTTTGCTGTTATATATGATAAATTATATATACACACTAGTTCTTTTCATCATAAATATGATCTAGGTACGAAGGACCGTAAACATGTGTTCTAAGAGCCACTGTAGGCTTAGATTTGATAAACGTGTTAATTCTGGCTGATCCAGTTCGTTGAGGACCATTAATATGTCTGAGACGAGCCTGTTCTTGAGAATAGTCTAATTTCTGGACAATCTCAGTTTAAAGGACCATAAACATGGTTCAAATACTGGTATATTATGGATGGTCTAGTTTTTAGACCATCTAGGTTCGAATGACCATAAACATGTGGGGAATCTTTACAGCAGGAGTTTATTTGATTTACGTACGTTAAATCATTTCCAGGGACACATTATAAATATATCAAAAAAAGTTTCAAGAACTGTTGGCATTCTTTCTAAGATCAGATATTATGTACTTCGCCCTGCCCTGGTGACGCTCTATTACTCCCTCATCTATCCATATCTCAACAAATGTATTTATGCTTGGGGTTCTACTACCCAAAATCATTTACGTCCTCTAATTGCTCAACACAAAGCTGCTATTAGGACAATATCCAACTCTGGTCCCAGACATCACTCGGTACCCCTACTTAAATCTCTGAATATGTTAGATAATAAGTCACTGCACATTCTCTCATGTGTATTATACATATATAAAATGCTGAACTGTAATGCCAATCCTGACCTCAAAAGCTTCATTGAAGGTTGTAACAGAACCCATGAGCACCACACCAGAAACAAATACCGTTTTGATATTCCAAGAGTACGACTTAATCAAACTAGTAATGCTCTACAAATCAAGGGACCCAGAATGTGGAGTGACCTTCCTAATCATGTTAAAGACTGTACCTCTCTCAACCAGTTTAAGATAAAAACTAAGCACTACCTAATAAATTCCCTGTAACCTACCTTACCCCTATATTGTCAACCCATGTCTGGTTTTTAAACAACGCTGTTTGTCGACCTAATTTGCTGCTTTTTCTGCCATGTTCCCCCCTCTTTTTTTTATTTGTTATCAACGCATTTTATACTTTAATCTAAATTAGTATTAAGTTTTAGTGTTTAATGCTTTTCCTGCCCGAAACACTTTGCGTAATAGTGGTTTTAGGCATTGTATGTACTAGCTCTATCTATAAATCTATCAATTTTTGTATAACCTCTTGTATGTATGTACTTTTCCTGAATAAACATTTATTTATTTATTTATTTATTTATTTATTTATTTGCTTATCATTGACATATTAGTGACTTATAATTTATTTTCATATTTTAATTAAGAATGGACTTTATATTTAATAGTAGACTGTATTTTAAATTTATCCTGCTGGGTGTTGTACTACTAACAAGTTTGGGTGAGTGTAAATACAATCTAACCTTTTTGCATTCGTGCGAGAAAGATGTGTGAATGTCACCAGCCCAGGAGATATCAGTCACATCCCGATAAATTATATACTCTAATCCAGTTCACCAACACCTTCAATACATTCAAAACCACCATCCCAAATGTCACAAACAGATGTGACAATTAAAATCCCCAGTTAGCACCAGTGATCACGTATTATACATAAAAAAACTGAAGGAAATCCACAACCAAACAGTGTTTCCAATCTTTCTGCTTCGCATTCCCCGATGGAGCATAAACCTTGAAAATCGTAACCATATGGCCCTAATTGATGATGACATTATAAGGAGCGACAACGACTGAAAAACAACCTGAAACAACTGAGCCAACAACTTCAATTGATCCAGATTTATAACACTGTGTTGTTGAATTAACAAAGCATCAAAATGAAAACACCAAAAAAGCTCATCCAGTTAAGATTACTTTACGTCGCCTTTTTCTGACGTCAAGCAATCTATTCACATTCAGTGTGGCATAGCAAAAGGCCTTCATAATATCTAACAACAAAGCTAGGAATCAACCAACACTGAACTCTCCACCATGTCAACACCATGTTCTCCGCCATCCACTACAGCCAACTTATCCGTAACCCCACACATCAAACACTCCTCCAAACCAAACACATCAGCAATTACATCACCACACACCAAAAACAACCGTCTAAACACAACCTTCATCGACAGATAGTAAGACTCCCCTGTATCAACTACGATCCAATCACCGTGAGACAGCACACACCTTGCCACCTCATGAACCACTTCTTTGGACACACCCACCTCCTCATGAACCACTTCTTTGGACACACCCACCTCCTCACTCCCACATACACTAGGATGAACCCAACGAGCCATAGACAATCCACCTCCATCACTCGAACCATCAACTACACACCTCATTTAGGGTTTTCACCAACACCTCCCCAGTCATCTTCCTACCTTTGCAATGCAGTTCTGCATCTCCAAAAAATAAATTAGCCGTCCTGGAAACCTCAACCCAACCACAACCACCATTGCCACCCACCTCCCCAGAAATCATATCTGACGATCGATCGCTATCATTCGCCACACAACTAGTGACAGATGACGGAACAGGCATTAGAGCCTTATCAACACAAACCCTATCTATAAGGACACGAATCGATGCCTCCAAGGATTCACCAACCATCTCACCACCTCCACTGTGCACGGGTCCCACCTTCGGCGGAAAATCCACTTCGGGGAACAGATTTTCCTGGAGCATCACGACACATAGCCTTCACTTGCCCAGACAGCCTGCACTAAAACAGGTATGTTCGTGTTCTTGTTAAAACATTCACTGTGCATCATTCCACCTTCAATTGTGTGGGGATATTTTTTACAATGTTCATTTCCGCAGTCCAGGAAATTGTCCAATGTCCATTTCCGCAGTTTCCTGGACAAAACTCCCTTCACAGGTCCAGATGTAAAGTGTTGTGGAAGAACACCAATCACGGTTCCGTAGCAGGAGAGCGCCCCCCCCCCCCCCCATCCACAACACACCGTCAGGCATTTCAAATGGTAGGTGTTATGATCCCAGGTAGCCCAAAAAACGAGTCTCCCCTTTGAGAATTATTCTATCAAGTCTGACCTGACTAGGAGGTCGGAGATAAACAGACATGGAGATTCATATGTAAAAATAATTGGGTAAATTTTACAGAGTTTAAAAATATGGGCAGTGAGTAAGAAAAAAGATAAATGACTGGTTATGAGATGTGGATAATTTGCTGGAGGCGTGAGGTTCGCTTCAGCAGGGCTCTGACCTCATTCGAGTACCAGACATCGTGAGGGGAAGCTGCGCTCCATTTGAGCTCCCGTTGGAGAGGATCCCCTGTTGAATATTCCTTCAAGAGAAAGGAAGTGTGCAGACGTATCAGCTGTGGAATCGAGCTGGGAACGTGAGGTCTCAAGTCCTGGATGGCAAGAAGCGTTTGTGAAGCCGCCCAGAGACATTTTCGTGGGCCGTGGGAGCGCCCTGATCAGACTCTGTCAGAGAAAGAGCGTCCTCGACTAGACAATCTGTGATAAGCACGATTTTAAGCCAGTTTATAATGATTACTTGTAGTTGGGCGTGTGCTCAGCGACAGTAGCGAATGTTTATTGATAAGTTAGACATGTTTTGGTAAGGCAGAAAGCCTAAATAAGAGGACGGAGATGAGAGAGGCAGCTGGAGGGACGAGCAGCACGTCCTCTCCCGTCGACCTCCTGAAGCCAACTGACTGGTGGCAGAGGACCCTCCTGGAGTGGGGGGCTGCCTGCCTGGCCGGGCGGAGCGTGGACCAGCCCAAACGGGGGAGTCCACTCTCACAGCATGTAGAGAGCAGATAGATGTTGGATGCAAACATATTGTGTGGTTATTTCGTTTATGTGTTTAAGGGGAAACGTTTTTTATTGGTGTGTCAATGGGTTGCAGGTTTGTCTTTGAAAGAAGTTGCTGAGCACTTCGAAGCCAGCACAGAGGGAGTAGTTGATGAGACTCCAAGGTAGTGGAAAGTACTGAGCTCTGTGGGAGAGCAGCCATACAGAGAGGAAGAGAACCTCAAGCTGTGAGAAGAGGAGTAATGGAATGAAGTTTCACAAGTTTTGCGATACCAGTGGTGAAGCACCATTGTTGATCAAGGAAGACTTCATGGTGTAGCAGCCAGGAGAGCTGTGGAGGACCCTGGGAGAAGTGGTGAAGCACCATAGTTGCTCAAGGAAGACTTCATGGTGTAGCAGCCTGGAAGAGCTGCGGAGGATCCTGGTAGATAAACCCGGAAGAACCTGAAGATGTCAGGGAAGTGAGCTTCCAGATGTGGAAGGGAAGTTCTGGTTGATTATTTGTAGGGAGTTGGTAGAGTGTTTGGTTGTCATTAGCATGCAAGTCGCAGTTTGTTTGTTTTTACCACAGATGTGGCCACACATTTACAATGCTAACCACCATATATACATTTTCTTCTGTCCTCCATGGCCAGGATTAAAGATCAGTTAAACATATAGTTCAAGGATTTATTGAACAATTAACCACGGAAGGTGATTCGGTACTTTTACAATGCTAAGCTAACCTTCAAACGTAAATACATAGATACACATAGATTTACGTATGCCCTACATAAAGTGTTCGAAGTGTCATTAATGTGCATTTGCAAAGGTGAAATGCAATTCTGATCAGCTTCCATATGTACTTTATACACATACATATACATACACACACATATATACGTACATATACATATATACATGCATATATACACACACACATGCATTCACATACATTTGTCTCTTCTACTCTGACAGGGTGAGATAGCTGACAGAGAAACTAGTGTGCAATTAAGCACTTAATCACTGAAGTTTATTAAGGTGCTTTTACAAGCTCAGGTTATATAGTTACATCACATACATACATTGTATAATTGATACATTACATGGTCAATCTTGGGTACAAGTCCAATATATCATCGAGTGTTCCAGTACTCGTATACTAATTACAGAGTTCAGCATACCTTAGCCCAGGGGGCGAAAGTCAGACGCAGTGAAAGGTGAGTGATTGTTTGCCATTTTTGTGCCAAGGAGTACTTATACTAAGTATAGAGTTACAGTCGTAGGCTGGATTATCTGCAGAGACATATGTGTTCTAGGACTGATAGGGTGATCGATTGATCATTGTTGTGTATCAAGGAACATTTATACTAACATTTATGTTATTGCATTCATACGCTTGTTTTCCTTGTACATGTTTATATATATATATATATATATATATATATATATATATATATATATATATATATATATATATTTATATATATATATATATATATATATATATATATATATATATATATACATATATATATATATATATATATATATATATATATATATATATATATATATATATATATATATATATATATATATATATTCTCTTGCTGATAGTGCAACATTGTGTTATAAGACTTGACCTACTTGAGGAGGTTGGTAGTATTAGGTGGTGAATCAGGAGATAGGATTCCACTTGATAAGCAGATGATAGAGTTCTGATGGTGTTGGAGTGCAACCTGACTGGAATAGTATAGAGTGTAGGATTCATTGTTATTGTTATTATATGTGTGTATGTATTGTGTATGTGCTTTGTCCAGTAAATGTATTCAAATTTGCTGGTGTTTGCCCTTGTCCTAGTGAGGCTTCCCAGGAAGTAGGAAAAAAGTAGAGAGAGAGAGAAAGAACCAAGAACCACAGCTGTGGACAGGGTAGAATGGAATACAAATAAGTCAAAGGGGATTGAGGTGATCATATCACATAAGGGGAGAGTGGGGAGTCACAGCGGCTCGAGTGGGTGTGTGCACGTGACAATGAGGCTAAGTGTTGGAGACGCATCCCCTAAACGTGTGACGTTGAGCCCCTCTCCAAGAGCCAGAAGCGCCCAGGGTGATCTCCTGGTAAATTATAAGCACTCTACCGAGTTTTGGGTTGGGTTCTCCATAAAGAAAGATCAACTACGACACACCACCCATCCCACAATATAATATAGGTCACCCCCAACTACATAAGTCGTGTCCTTCCCGGAGGTTGTCGATCTTCACTGATCCATGTCACCCATTAACTGATGATTACAGCCTTCAATCCTGTCCATAAATCTCCTAAACGACGATTCATCCACTAATTTCAAAATCATTTTTCCATCACGGAGCTTCTGGATTCCAAGGAGGTCGACAACTTATATTATACCTCATCTTTTACTGCACAGCGTCACATAGTCAACAAAAATTGCGAATTCCAGGGACGCCGACAGTCTGACGCACCTCTCCTTCCACACGGGCCATCACGAAATCTGCCACAGTCAATCCATCCAACGGGTCACCGCACTCGTGCCTGCGCAAAAACCGGGACCAGCTAGATAAGCATGAAGGTTGAAGCTCTCTGACAATTGTCTGTGCCCGACTGAAGTCAATATTGGACTTCTCAAGTCATGTAGATACACTGTGTATTACTGAATGATCGAATTGACATGGAAGCTATCCAGCTTGCTACAATAGAAAGAAGGGATATGCACTTAAAAGAATATGAAAAATTTATAGTGGGGTTATTTTTTCAAATTTTCTTTTCACTATTTTCTAAAACACAATTAACTTAATTTGCCTGTTTATAATATTACCAGTTAGATGAAAATTTTACAGTGAACTCCGATAATTAAATTTGTTTGAGAGATGTACATTTCAATGTATATGTATAGATTATATATGGGTCATTATAGATGTATAGGTTAGAAATGTTCATGAAATACTTGTATATACATTTTAATATTCACTTTCAAAAAAATATTTATGATATAAAGTTCGATTAAATGTTACATAAATATGTTAATTGATGGTAAAATACTGGATATACTCTGTGGCTTTTAATTATTTACATTAAAGGGTAAATTTATTTGCACATTTTTTTCTTAACAAATCCTATTGATGCTTGACTATTGTTAATGGTTCAAGCCCAGCAATGGTTTATGACATAAACGACATCCTGGTAGTCAAACTCCCATACTAACTCTTGGGAGTCAAACTCCCAGGATGTCGCAAATCACACTAACTCTTCCTCTCCACACTGACCTCTCACAGGCAGACCTAGGCTAGGGGCCGGGTTACTCTTTGAAAATGATTAATGCTAAAATCCTGCATTTGTCACTTAAGGTGACTCTATTATCCCAAAACACTTGGGAATAATCTAAATACTTAAGCCAGGCTAATTACAATATTCAGTAGCACTTGTATTTCACTAATTTACATGATTTAACAAGCAAGAAGGGTATATACCTATTTTCCAGTGACGAAATATGTTTTACCTATTTCAGATCTTACTGAAGTCATATGCTTCTTTGCTAACATACAAGACTTATTCATTAATCTCAATTGACGTTAATTTTAACATAAGAAATTAACCATGATTGATAATAGGACGGGGTGGGTAAACACCTCTCCTCCTCCAGAGGGCAAGACTTAACAACTGGTTTGTCTGTGATATTTAAGGTAAATGTTTCTGTTTCTGAGTTTATTATAGTGTAGGAATCCAAATTAATTGTAGTAGTTAAATTACCAATTGCCTCCGTTAGTGTAATATTGTTAGTAAGTGTTCCAATAGGGTTTTATTAATTTTTATTTTTATTTGATTTTCAATAAATTTTGTATAGAAGATTATTTTCTTTAGTGCAATTAATCCCCCCCCCCCCAACGGTTATTTTACATTGGTACTGGGCTTATAACCCCATGCTTAAGACTAGGACTCTCTGCAAGAATACAAGCATTTATTTAATAACTAATATAATCCCTTTATACTATGTTTTAATTACCACACTTAATGTAAAGCTTTACCCTCGGTACCCTGCTTCTCGTCAATTGGAGGATGTACTCTGATAGCAGGTGGTGGCGGCGTTTCAGAGTTTTGCAGTGTAACACAGAAGGTACAGTGTCCTTGAGTTCGTGATATCTAAATGGTCAAACGTTTAGATCTCTAGGAATTGTACTGAAGGTTACACACCAGAACTGTGGTTTCAGTATATATTGGCTTAATAACGACCAGCATTTAACCAGTAAGTGAGGTTAAAGGCTGGCTCCCTTTACAGTCACGTCAGGCATATTTAGCCTCGAGGAGAAAGTTACGTAGTTCTATCTAAGCTTTAAATGAATCCAGTCTAATATAATACTTTTAAAGTATAATTAAATTGCAGACTGGAAGAATTAAGAATTAGGGAGAAATAATAGTTACGTCGCCAATGTTGGCTGACACAATACTCCTCCATGCTTTCCAGGGAGCTTCTAGATCTTTCCTCACTGGTAAATTAATACACTTATTATGGTTAGTTTTCCGACTAAACTTTTACTTTCTAAACTTTACTGACTAAACTTTCCGACTTTTTGGGGGGTCGGAAATTTCCAACAACATTCCCAATAATTTAGGTGCTTTATTTCGTCAGTGTACGCCATATATGTTCTCTGTACTCCCTCTATTTCAGCAGTCCCTCGTGCTCTGAAGAGGGAAGTGAGTACTGAGCAGTACTCAAGACGGGACAGCACAAGTGATCTGAGGAGTACAACCATTGTGATGGATCCCTGGATTTTAAAGTTCTCGTAAACCATCCTATCATTTTTCTGGCTGATGCAACATTTGTTTGGTTATGCTCCCTAAACGTTAGGTCATCAGATATCATTATTCCTAAATCATTTACATGTTGCATACCATACCGCCACACCCACACCATACCGCCACACACCCACCTCCCACACCACACCTGCACCACACCTACACCACACCTGCACCACACCCACACCATACCACCACCCCCACACCTGCACCACACCATACCCACACCATAATACCACACTGCCACACTCACACCACACCCATACCATACCACTACACCCACACCATACCACTACATCCACACCACACCACTACACCCACACCACACCTGCACCACACCAGCACCACCCCTGCACTACACCCACACCATACCACCACACCATACCCACACCATAATACCACACAGCCACAATCACACCAAACTCACACCATACCACTACACCCACACCATACCACTACACCCACACCATACCACTACACCCACACCATACCACTACACCCACACCATACCACTACACCCACACCATACCACTACACCCACACCATACCGCCACACCCACACCATACTGTTACACCCACACGACACCCACACCACACTGCCATAACTATCAACGGCTACCACCAAAACTACCAACAACAACAATCACGACCACGACCACCAACCACCACAACTATCAACAACCACCACCACCACCAACCACCACAACTATCAACCACCACCACCACAAATATCAACAACCATCACCACCACCATCCAACACAGGTATCAACAACAACCACCATCAACTACCACAACTATCAACAACCACCTCCACCAACAACCAAAACTATTAACAGCCACCTTCACCACCACCAACCACTACAAGCATCACCACCACCACCACCAACCACCACAACTATCAACACGCAGCACCACCACCACCAACCACCACAACTATCAACACGCAGCACCACCACCACCAACCACCACAACTATCAACAAGCACCACCACCAACCACCACAACTATCAACACTCAGCACCACCACCACCAACCACCACAACTATCAACACTCAGCACCACCACCACCAACCACCACAACTATCAACAAGCACCACCACCAACCACCACAACTATCAACACTCAGCACCACCACCACCAACCACCACAACTATCAACACTCAGCACCACCACCACCAACCACCACAACTATCAACAAGCACCACCACCAACCACCACAACTATCAACACTCAGCACCACCACCACCAACCACCACAACTATCAACACTCAGCACCACCACCACCAACCACCACAACTATCAACAAGCACCACCACCAACCACCACAACTATCAACACTCAGCACCACCACCACCAACCACCACAACTATCAACAAACACCACCACCAACCACCACAGCTATCAACCACCAACAACCAACAACCAAAACTATGGATTCTCCATTAAGTAAAAATAGTGAAGAAAAAATGTTGAACCCACTTTTATTATGCTCTTGCTTTATTTCTACTAAATATAGAAATATATTTGTTATATATTTCTACATTTTATATAATATATTTGTATATAACAAATATATTTGTTATATATTTCTACATTTTGTATTTATACCATCAATCACAAAAACGACTTTTGTGCAACATTTAAAGTTGCCACAAGGTCTTACATTTTGTTTTGCCAACATTGTGCAGTAAGTTGTGGCAACCTATTTACGACCACACACAATACCTTAGCTATTACATAAAAACAAATGTTGTCACTGCTTTCAAACACATTCCAGGTACGTTATGTCAACCTTAAATTGTTTGCTGGTGGTAGAAGCTGCTGCTAGCACAACCCATCCACTTAAAAATTATGTCGTTTTTCACTCGTATGCGCACTAAGGCTAAAAATTTTCGTACTAGAAAAGGAAAGTGGCTTGCGAAAGTGACGTACTATCCCGTTTTTTGCTTTGGGTACTCTGGCTTAGTCTGTTAGTTTAGGAGAGGACACATTAAATAAATGGGTTTCATGACGTTTTGAAACCTTAGGAGAATTTGCTACTCTCCTAACCTACCAGTGGACCCAAAACTTGGTGCTTTGGGTCCATTTCTTTTGGAAAATGAAATTCCAATTTATAGTACGGCAATTTTGGGCCGTAATGCATATGATCGAAAAGGTACGTTCTTCTTAAGAGAACAGGATGACGTCCCAGATACCCCTATCCGCTCTATAGTGGGATGTGATATCTTTTTACTCCACCACAGGCAGGACAGGGGATGCTGTTCAAGAGGTTTCAAATGTCTCCCTCATCCCATTGTGTTAATAGTTGATAGTGAGGTCCCAGGTGTCTCCGCCCCCCCCCCCCCTCACTCCCTCAACCAGAGAACTCATACAGAGGAGGCGTTTTTATGATATTTATATATAGTAATTTTGAATAATATGATAAACTGTCCATCAATTCATGTATGAATTTGGCTTTACGAATCGATACTTCTGGGTTTACCACATTACCATTGAGTCCTCTGTTATTTATTAATGTTTAAGAATGATTGAGATTGCAGCTGGTGGAACCCACAGATCCCAGACATCTTCAAACACAATAATTACAAGGGTAAACCCTTCACCCTCAGGTCAACCTCATTTCTGAGTCAGGCTTCTTCAGACATTGCTTATCCAGGCGTGAGTGTTGAGTTCCTCTCACCGCTAAACCTGCAGGTTATCCATTCTGTCTAATGGTTGCCTCTGTCGTCACACGTGGCTCCTCATTAAAGATTATGTTCAAGCAAATTAGTCGCCTTACCGTCATAAGTTACTTTCACTGAAACGTAATAAATGAAGGATGAGCATGATAGAAGAACACATAACATGTTAAGGCTGAACATGATGAAGAACACCTAACATGTTAAGGCTGAACATGATGAAGAACACCTAACATGTTAAGGCTGAACATGATGAAGAACACATAGCATATTAAGGCTGAACATGATGAAGAACACCTAACATGTTAAGACTGAACATGATGAAGAACACAGCATATTAAGGCTGAACATGATGAAGAACACATAACATGTTAAGACTGAACATGATGAAGAAAACTTTGTGGGAACCGACTTGTGAGATTTATATTTAATTTATATGAATTTATATAGAATTTATATTTACGTTAATTTATATACTTCGATAGCAATTTGTATGATGTTAAGTGGACTGTATTTCTGCAATATTTCTCACAAATCGATCCTTACACATTAGAGGGGGGGGGGTTATATTAAATTTATATATATGCAGCCAATCAAACTACGGTATTAAACTACATATATTAGTATATAAAATTGGGGTGCCTTATCTTATTGTACAGCAGACTTAGTCCACCAGGTATAACTAGGATGTAGACACCAAATTATCCTCGTGAGAGGTTAGCTTCCATCACCCAAGTAACTGATGTACCAAGACTAATTCTTGCTACCTCTTCTTGTTCCTGTCAAAGGGCACTAGCTGTAAAGCCGGAATCCTAATATATGACAACTATATCAGAGAAAACACTGTATATTATATATGATATGGACCAAGGATAAATTACCTGTATTTAGAGGCTCTTTCTCATGCTAACCAGTTCGCCCAATATCTACCTAACATTAACCGGCCAGAAATGATTAGATAAACGGGTTTCGGTAATACACTTCCCTTTTATATGTTGACAGCGTGTTGATGATGGAAGAACACTAATTTGATCTCCATAACACTTGGTCCAAGAAAATTTATAGGAGCTGAATTTGCTCCCCAGCGCCTCTCATCTTAACAATGGCTGACCTCACCTCTACTAACGCTCCTGGCTCACTTTGTCCAGATGTCAATAAGCGATAGAAGGGTCACATTTACTTTATTTTGATACTTATAATTAAGTTAATTCACATGTGATGTTTTCAGGATGTAATAAGTCCAAAGACTACTGTATTTAAAAATAATTCCCAACAGAATAGCTGGTGAATTTATAGTGCTATGTGGCAATGATATCCCGTTTTCTATTGACGGAAAATTCCACTATAAGCTACATTTTCTATGGGTAATTTGTGTTTACAACGGCAGCAGCAATATTATCTGCCTATTGCATGTCATATTATTATATGGTGTCGGGTTTTCCAACACACATAACATGTTAAGGCTGAAGATGATAAAGAATGCATAGCATGTTAAGGCTGAAGATGATGAAGAACACATAACATG
>NC_091176.1:33769840-33804840 GCF_040958095.1 Procambarus clarkii
ACAAATTCTCTTGTGTCCACTACATTTACAAAATCCTGTTCTTAAATTCAAGTACGCTGCGCGTACTAGTGGCTTTACAAGATTGTAAACTATGCTATGTATCCTCACAAACCCAATGTACCTTCTTGTATATAAATAAATAAAAAAATAAAATAATAATAAACAATAATATTACAAAGATAAATTGTTTAACACGGGGGGTACTCGAACAAGGCGACACAAGTGGAAACTGAGAACTAGGTGCGGAACGGAAACAATAGTTGAGCAGTGGAGTGGCAGAATCTGTGATGAGAGTGACGGACACTGCCTTGACCACTAACTACGTGAATATGGACACCTGAGAGATAGTTGGTAATGTGATAACATAAGAACATAAGAACATAAGAACAAAGGCAACTGCAGAAGGCCTATTGGCCCATACGAAGGAGCTCCTATTTATAACCACCCAATCCCACTCATATACTTGTCCAACCCGCGCTTGAAACAATCGAGGGACCCCACCTCCACCACGTTACGCGGTAATTGGTTCCACAAATCAACAACCCTGTTACTGAACCAATATTTACCCAAATAGCTCACTCCCTATTTCGATGTCATTAATTAGTGTTTCCCTGTTAGTTAACACTAAATCTAAAATATTATTTTCCCGTGTGGGTTCTTTAATGTGTTGCGTAAGAAAGCAATCGTCAATTAATTCTAGAAAAATCTTCTGCTTCACTATTCCCTGTTTTGATCAACCAGTTTATTTCGCTAAAATTAAAGTCACCCATGACATAAATACTGTTAGATCTAGATGCTCTAGATATTTCATCCCATAGGTGCTTTGCTTCCATTCTGTCTAAATTTGGTGGCCTATATATAACTCCTATTATAATATTATTAGCTTTTTCGTTTAATTCTATCCAAATAGTTTCTGTGTGTGGCTCAGTTTTGATTCCCTCTTTGAGACTACATTTCAAATTGTCCCTATCATATATGGCTACTCCACCTCCTCGTCTAATATATCTATCTGTGTGAAATAGTTTAAATCCATTTATTTGATATTCAGCTAATGGTTCTCTATTTTCTACATTCATCCACGTTTCGGTAAGTGCAATAATATCTATTTTTTCTGTGCAGACATGAGCATTTAATTCGTTAATTTTATTTCTTAGACTTCTACTGTTAGTGTAATATACCCAAAGTGAATTGTTATTTCGAGGCCCTTCTCTTTCCCTGATCATTTTGCCAATTCCTTTCTCCCACAAACACATACTTTTATTACCTCCTTCCTCCAAATCAATTCCAATACCTCTATCTACTAACAGTTTAAACCCAAACAAACACCTCTAACCACTTCTTCCAACGAGTTCGCAACAGCAACAACCCCAGCTCTCGATAGATGCACCCCATCATGAGCATACATTTCATATCCTCCATAGAAGTGTTCCCAGTTGTCTATGAAATATATTGCATTTGATTTGCAATATCTTTCCAGCCGGCAATTGACACCAAGTGCCCTCGATATCAATTCATTTCCCACTCCTTTTCTTGGAAGAATGCCACATATGATCGGGATTCCTCCCTTGCTCCTAACTAATTCTATGGCTGTTTTATACCTCCGAATCAGTTCCTCACTCCTAACTCGACCAACATCATTTCCTCCTACGTAAAAATAACAATTTTTAAGAAAGGAGATAGATCACTTGCGTCAAAATATGGGCCAATTAGCCTAACGTCTATTGTGGGAAAGTTACTCGAATCAATAATTGCAAATAAAATTCGTCTTCATCTTGAAAAATGTAAATTAATAAATGAGTCGCAACATGGTTTTACAATGGCCGTTCATGTTTAAGAAATTTGCTATCTTTTTATTCTAGCATAGTTGAGGCAGTTGATAGTGGTAAGGATTGTGGTGTTGTGTACCTTGACTTTAGCAAATCTTTTGATACAGTGCCACATGAAAGATTGATTAAAAAGATAGAGGCTCATGGTATTGGGGGTTCTATATTAAGCTGGATTAGGGCATGGCTATACCAAAGTAAACAGACAGTTAGTATAAATGGAGTCAAGTCCATTTTGCAGATACATAATAATTATGCAGGAAGAACTGCACGTCTATGGATCATCCAATAATGTTACCAGACTTCTAGATGTTACCACTGCTAGGCTTAGGCTCGGCTACAAGTACCTCTGGGAATTTGTAACATCTACTGATGAACATTTGACTAAATGTAAACTATTAAATATGATTAATAAACTATTAATAAATTATTAAATATGACCGAAAAAGTAAGATTAATAATTCTAACACGAATAACACGAAGTCAACACCAGCAATCAACAGCCAATTAATGCACAACTATATTCAAAGTTTGCTCGAAAGGAAAAGGGAGAATCGAAGCGAATTTTGGTTGTGGGAGATTCCCAGGTGAGGTATTTAGACAGAACGTTTTGTGCCAGAGATAGGGGGAACAGATTAAGGGTTTGCTACCCGGGAGCTGGAATTGGTGATATTGTTGGAAACATGAATGATATTATGACAGTAAATGGGAACAAACCCATTATTTGTATTAGTGCAGGGGGTAATGATGTTGGACGAGTTAGGAGTGAGGAACTAATACAGAGATTCAGGACAGCCATTGAATTAGTTAGGAGCAAAGGGGATATTAATAGGGTATTAAAAGTATCAACACAAGACAGAACACGAAACAATGGGTATAAATTGGATAAGTTTAGATTTAGGAAAGACTTGGGTAAATACTGGTTCAGTAACAGGGTTGTTGATTTGTGGAACCAATTGCCGCGTAACATTGTGGAGGTGGGGTCCCTCGATTGTTGGGTTGGGTTGGACATGTATATGAGTGGGATTGGGTGGTTATAAATAGGAGCTGCCTCGTATGGGCCAACAGGCCTTCTGCAGTTGCCTTTGTTCTTATGTTCTTATTCTACCCACTTCAAGACTCCGCTCCAATATAGAAGCATTAAGAAATATGGACCAATAGGCTTTCTACAATTACTTCCATTCAATACCTATTGTTTCGTGTTCTGTCTTGTGTTTGAATTTAATACCCATTCAATACCCATTGTTTCGTGTTCTGTCTTGTGTTTGAATTTAATACCCATTGAATAGCCATTGTTGAAAGTTCGTTCGTTCGGAGCTTACAGTTGGGACTATAAGCTCCAAAAAACCCAGTATATAGGCAAGACAACAACATCTCTTTCTAGGCGTTTAACGATGAATAAGCAACAGGGCTCCATTAAGAAACATATAATCTCTTCCCACAACCAAACCATCGCCAGAGAAATCCTAGTAAACAACACAGAAATCATCGATAGATACAGCGATAGCAGGCGGCTTGACGTTTGCGAGGCACTACACATTAAAAAGTCAACACCAACAATCAACAGCCAATTAATGCACAACTATATTCTACCCACCTCAAGACTCCACTCCAATATAGAAACATCAAGAAATATGGACCAATAGGCTTTCTACAATCACTTCCATTCAATACCCATTGTTTCGTGTTCTGTCTTGTGTTGATGAAATTAATACCCTCGGGCCTCGTAGCCTGGTGGATAGCGCGCAGGACTCGTAATTCTGTGGCGCGGGTTCGATTCCCGCACGAGGCAGAAATAAATGGGCAAAGTTTCTTTCACTCTGAATGCCCCTGTTACCTAGCAGTAAATAGGTACCTGAGAGCTGTCACGGGCTGCTTCCTGGGGGTGGAGGCCTGGTCGAGGACCGCGCCGCGGGGACACTAAAGCCCCGAAATCATCTCCAGATAACCTCCAGATAACCCTATTAATACCACCTCACCCCATCCACCTCACTCAAATGTGTACATGTATATATATAACATTAATAATTTTGTAACTAGCGTCAAAATTATTTATTTGCTTAGCTAAACAAACTAGAGGGTTCAGTTCCTGAATCGATTATGTGCCTCTGTAATCCTTTACATCACCGCCCACGGGATGGGTATGGGGTGCATAATAAAGAAAGAAATTGAATTGAATACCCGCACCTCACAGGCTTGACGAAAAAATTAACACGTAGTGAATAGTATGACAATGTAGAGTTGTAGGCAGTGTATAACCACGAAGGAAAATTAAAACAGGAAATTTCTTAAGCACTTCCATTGTTAATCAACACATCAACCAAAGTATATTATGACGCGTTGATTATCACGAAAGTGCTTAAGTAATTTCCTGTTTAATTTTTCCTTACTTCAACAAGCAATAATATAAAATAGAGAATAGGTGACTGTTTTTCACTCACAGTGTAATAAACTCATGGACCCACCCACCCGCTGAAGCATGCCAAGACATTACTTCCAGCATTATTGTGGAAGGACTCAATTTACATGAGATTAATATTAGGATACAAATATATCTGGCAATACGGTGTTGATGTCAGTGAAAAAGATAAGTAGTGTAAATTATGTAGTATGCCGCACGCCCACACCTTAGAACATTATGTATTAGAGCCTTCTGCAGTTGCCTTTGTTCTTTTGTTCTTATGTTCTTATGTATTGGGAGTGCTATATTAAGTTTTATTAGGGCATTGCTATTCCAAAGGAAAAAGAGTTAGTATAAATGGGGTTAAGTCAGAGTGGGATAATGTTGTTAGTGGAGTACCTCAGGGCTCTGTCCTGGGACCTCTGTTGTTTATAATATATATAAATGATTTAGATTCAGGTTTGAGTAGCAACATTTGCAAATTTGCCGATGATACGAAAATCGGTAGGGAAATTAATTCGGAGGAGGACTCACTATCACTTCAAGTTGATCTAGATAGGGTTTTGAAATGGTCAAAGGATTGGCAAATGCAGTTTAATGCTGATAAATGTAAAGTTCTGAGGCTAGGTAATGATGATAGAGTTACAAGATACGAGCTAGATGGTGTTGAGCTTGCGAAGTCGGATTGCGAAAGGGATCTGGGAGTTATGATTAGTAAGAATAGAATAGAATACAAATATAGAAATAGAATAGAAAACAAAATAGAAATAGAATAGAAAACAAAATAGAAACCTGTCATATGAAGAAAGGTTGACAAGACTTAATTTACATTATGTAGAAAGGGGAAGAATTAAAAGTGACTTGATAGAGGTGTATAAGTGGATGAATGGACATAACAAAGAGGAAATTAATAGGATAATAAAAGTATTAATCAAAAATAGAACGCTAAACAATGTGTATAAATTGGATAAGTTTAGACTTATCTTCGGGAAAGACTTGGGGAAATAGTGGTTCTGTAACAGGGTTGTTGATTAATTGGATTTGTTGAACCAATTACGCGTAGCATAATAGAAGTAGAATACCTTGATTGTTACCAGCGTAGGTTAAAAATATATATGAATGAGATAAATAGGATTGAGTGGATATAGATCTTACTTCATATGAAAGATTTCTAATTTGGGGATTTAACTTAGTCATCCTATGCTGGACACGTTCAAGTGAATTTATATCCATTCTATAGTACGGCGACCAAAACTGAACTGCATAATCATAACATAGCCATGCCCTAATCCAACTTAATATAGTACCTCCAATACCATGAGCCTCTATCTTTTTAATCAGTCTTTCATGTGGCACTGTATCAAAAGCTTTGCTAACACATAACACATAACAACACATAATGATAAACCAAGAAAAACGAAATTAATGCTGTTTTCCTAAACTTCTGGTGTATAACAGAATGTGTTTAACTTACCTTGGAGTCCATTGTGCTCGTCAAGCTTCGTAGGTGAACTGTTAAGAGACTAAAATATTTTGGCACAGGCACTTGTCAAGACTAGAATAGGCGTAGCTATATTTCCCCAAAACCTTGTATAAACAGTGTGTAGCCAATACTGACAGTTAAGGAGCATATCCGTCACTGCGATTGGCTACATTCTGTGCTAGCCACGCCCACATACTATGTACTCAAGATGTTATTGTGTGGCTCTCTCGTGAATTGTTTCCGGCGCGAATAGTGAATTTACATGAAAATGTACCAACAAAATCTTGTTACACAGCAGTTAACAGGAGCTTCAAAGCACCCAAATACATATACTATATTTTTGTCTTGTTTGCATACTAGATAAAATAACGCAATTATTACTGTAAAATAGAACTCTGACAGTATTGACTAAGAATAGAGTGGCCCTCCAATTTATCTTAAGTTCCGACTCAGCGACGAGCCATGAACAACAAGAGCCTTTGACCCAGTTTCCGCCAAGGTTATAAATTAACGGTCGTAATGTAAACCGAAAATATAAATGAAAATACATACATTGATTTCAGTACTGTAATATACCAGTTATTGGAGAGTTGAGAAGCGGGACCAAGAAATGCAGAATCTCAATAACCGAAAGAACAATTAGGTTGTACTGAAATTAACGTGGTGATTTATATAGTCTGTAAACAAGTACTATATCTATAAAATATAAAACTTATTTTAATTATCCTGCACTTCAAGAGACCACAAGCATTCTTACTCTCATTTATTTTTGTAGCAGAAATGTTTTGTCTATATTTATTTTATGGAAATTAGTGGTGTTTGAGCAAGCTAATCAACGTCAAAAATGTTTACGTTGTTGTTCTTCATCTGTAGTACTGAGCTCTACACGTATGGGTAGCTTTGCCGCAGGCTGTTTACTGCTCTGAGAAATAAACATAAATCCTCATGCCTGGAGCCCGCGGTGCCCGGCGCCTTGCTGTGGGAAGTCAGAGATGTTTATGATTCTGGTCTAGGAATACCGCGGGATTTCACCAAAATGTGTTGTATACAATGAAATGATTATACTTTGCTCTGTTGTGAACATTGTATACAGTACCTCAAGATATAAATCCCACACCACTTAACTAGCTCCCAGATACCTAATTAATTCCCTACTCTCTGTAAATGTCTTCCTGGTGTGTGTACTCACCTATATGTACTCACCTATATGTGCTTGCAGGATCGAGCATTGACTCTTGGATCCCGCCTTTCCAGCTATCGGTTGTTTACAGCAATGACTCCTGTCCCGTTTCCCTATCATACCTAGTTTTAAAAGTATGAATAGTATTTGCTTCCACAACCTGTTCCCCAAGTGCATTCCATTTTTCTACTACTCTCACGCTAAAAGAAAACTTCCTAACATCTCTGTGACTCATCTGAGTTTCCAGTTTCCACCCATGTCCCCTCGTTCTGTTATTATTACGTGTGAACATTTCATCTATTTCTACTTTGTCAATTCCCCTGAGTATTTTATATGTCCCTATCATATCTCCTCTCTCCCTTCTTTTCTCTAGTGTCGTAAGGTTCAGTTCCTTCAGCCGCTCTTCATATCCCATCCCTTGTAACTCTGGGACAAGCCTCGTCGCAAACCTCTGAACCTTCTCCAGTTTCTTTATGTGTTTCTTCAGGTAGGGGCTCCATGATGGCGCGGCATACTCTAAGACGGGTCTCACGTAGGCAGTGTAAAGCGCCCTAAAAGCTTCCTCATTTAGGTTTCTGAATGAAGTTCTAATTTTCGCCAGTGTAGAGTACGCTGCTGTCGTTATCCTATTTATATGTGCCTCAGGAGTTAGATTAGGTGTCACATCCACTCCCAGGTCTCTTTCTCGAATCGTTACAGGTAGGCTGTTCCCCTTCATTGTGTACTGTCCCTTTGGTCTCCTGTCACCTGATCCCATTTCCATAACTTTACATTTACTGGTGTTAAACTCCAGTAGCCATTTCCTTGACCATCTCTGCAGCCTGTTTAAGTCCTCTTGGAGGATCCTACAATCCTCGTCTGTCACAACTCTTCTCATTAATTTTGCGTCATCTGCAAACATTGACATGTATGATTCCACTCCTGTAAACATATCATTTACGTAAATTAGAAAGATTATTGGTCCCAGCACCGATCCTTGAGGTACTCCACTTGTTACTGTTCGCCAGTCCGACTTTTCGCCCCTTACCATTACCCTCTGGCTCCTTCCTGTTAGGTAGTTCTTCACCCATACTAGGGCCTTTCCGCTTACTCCTGCCTGCCTCTCAAGTTTGTATAGCAGTCTCATGTGCGGTACCGTATCAAAGGCCTTTTGGCAGTCAAGAAATAATATGCAGTCTGCCCAGCCTTCTCTGTCCTGCCTTATCCTTGTTACTTTATCATAGAATTCTAAAAGGTTTGTTAGGCATGATTTCCCTGTCCAGAACCCATGTTGGTGCTTGTTTACAAACCCAATGCTCTCCAGGTGCTCAACAAGTCTTAGCCTAATTATTCTTTCAAGTATTTTGCAGGGGATGCTTGTCAGTGATACGGGTCTGTAGTTAAGTGCCTCCTCCCTATCACCTTTTTTAAAATCGGTACGACATTTGCCTCCTTCCAGCAACTGGGCAATTCTCCCGACATAAGTGACTCATTAAAGATCATTGCCAGAGGCACGCTGAGAGCCTGCGCTGCCTCTTTAAGTATCCACGGTGATACTTTGTCTGGTCCAACAGCTTTATTTGCATCCAGTGTTGTCAACTGTTTCATTACATCCTCTGCTGTCACCTCTATATCTGATAGTCTTTCATCTTGGGTAATCTCTTCTAACAATGGGAGCTGCTCAGGCTTGGTTGTGAACACTCCATGGAATTTTGCATTCAGTACCTCGCAGATTTCCTTGTCGCTTTCTGTATATGCCCCTTCTGTTTTCCTCAGTCTTGTCGCTTGGTCATTTACCGACATCTTCCTTCTTATATGGCTATGTAGTAATTTTGGTTGCTTTTTCGCTTTGACTGCAATATCATTCTCATAATTTCTTTCCGAAACTCGTCTTATGTTAATGTAATCATTCCTAGCTCTGTTACATCTAATCCTGTTGTCCTCTGTCCTTTGTCTTCTGTACTTCCTCCACTCCCTCCTGCTTCTCACCTTTGCTTCCTGACACTGTCTATTAAACCATGGGTTATTATATTCCCTCCTGCTTTTTCCTTTATTGTTGGAACAAATCTATCTTCAGCCTCCTTGCATTTCAATATGACTTGGTTCATCATACCTTGCACTGTTTTTCCTCTAAGTTCTTCCTCCCACTGCACTTCTCCCAGGTAGTCCCTTATCCTTCTGTAGTCCCCTTTTCTGTAATCAAGTCTCCTTTCCCGGACCTCTTGTCCTTTGGTCACAATTTTACGCTCCATCATGTAGTCAAAGACTAGGACTCAATGGTCACTAGCTCCTAGTGGTATTTCATGTTCCAACTGCTCGATGTCTTCTACATTCTGAGTGATAATGAGATCTAATAGGCTGGGCGTATCCCCTCCTCTTTCCCTAGTATCTTCTTTCACATGCTGTGTTAGGAAATTCCTGTCAATAACGTCTACCAGCTTCGCTCCCCAGGTCTCCTCTCCACCATGGGGATTCCTCGTTTCCCAATCTATCTCTCCGTGATTTAGGTCCTCCATGACCAGCAACTTCGCTCTCATTCTATGCGCTAAAGTTGCTGCCGTCTGCAGTTCATCCATACATGTCTTGTTGCTGTCCTCGTACTCCTGCCTGGGCCTTCTACTGTTTGGTGGGGGATTGTAGAGTATCAAGATTACAATCTTCTTCCCATCCACTGTCAGAGTTCCATGTATGAAGCTTGTGCTTTCATTGGTACCCGGATTTTCCAGCTCATCAAACTTCCATTTCTGCTTTATTAGTAGTGCCACTCCTCCTCCCTGTCTCTGTGTCCTTTCTTTTCTTATCACCTGGTACCCCTCTGGAAAGATTGCATCCGAGATCATGCCATTTATTTTAGTTTCCACTATTGCCACTATGTCTGGGTCTGCCTCACTAACTCTTTCTTTTATCTCTTCTGCTTTATTGGCTACCCCATCAGCATTGGTGTACCAAACCTTGAGACTCTTCTTGGAAACTCGGGTGTCAGAGTTCCCCCTTTCACCAGGGGTCTGGGGGGAACTGGGGGGTGTCTGGGGGGCACGTGGGGGCTGTGGGGGTGAGTGGGGGGGTGCCTGGGAGTGCCTGGTAGGCGAATGAGGTCTGGGCATCTAGGGGGGTAGGAAGGGCATAATGGGTCTCAAAGTTAGGGGTCTGAATAGCATAGGGGGGTTGAGAAATAGAGTGAGACTGAGAGTCAGATAGAGGTTGAGAGGTTGGGGGGAGAGGGATACTGAGGGCGGAGAGCTGAGATGAGAATGGAGCATGGGTGCTGGGAGTGGAAGAGAGGGTATATTAGTTAGGGGGGAATCGGGGGTAGGTGGGGGTTTTGGGGTAGAAGAGGGGAAGAGGGAGATGGGGGAAGGTGTTAGGGGGTCACAAGGTGAGGGGGTTAAATGTGGGCTGGAGGTGCATAGAAGGGGTGAGGGTTGGGTGGGGTTTGGGGGTGAGTGGAAGAGGGGTGCAGTGGAAGCTGGGATGGAGTAGATGGAATTGAAGTCAATGGGGTAGAAGGGGCAGGGGAGTAGGAAGGGGTATTTGGGGAGGGGGGATGGGAAGGTGGGTTTGGGGAGGGCATGGCTTGACCCACTGGGGTCGCTGACAAGTGTGATGTAGCAGGGGCAGGGGAATCGTTGGGGAGGTGCAAATGTGGAAGGGACAGGGGGGTTTTGGGAGGCTGAGGCAGGGGGGATGTATAGGAGGGCTGAGTTGGGGAGGATGTGACCTGGGAGGTGACCTGGGAGGTGGCCTGGGAGGTGACCTGGGATGTGACCTGGGAGGTGAGACTACCTGAGAGGCTAGTTCGGTGTCGTTGTTGCCATCTATTCTTGTGGGCTATTTGCTCATCTTTCGTCATAAACCTCTCTATAAACACATTGTAATGGGTTTCACTTCCTCTGAATAAATGCTTGGTCCTCATTATGTACTCCACAGCCTCCTCATTGGAGAATTGCACCAGAATAGGTCTATTCTTGGTACAATTGTAAGGTCCAACCCGGCGACTGATATCCACCTCGTGTTCTGCCATTTCTGCTCCAATACACCTCAATATCTCGTGCAATTCGTATTTTTCTGTTTCTATTCTCTTCTGTCTTGTTGGTGCCCCAGATTCGAATAATCCATGTATTATAATAGACCGTCTCCTCAGTAATTCATTGTCATGCTGGTAGCTTGTCCCCTGGGGATTCTCCATCCCAACCGCAGTCACTAACCCATCCCCCACTAATCCTCTGTCCTTAGCCATGCTGCTAATCCTTCCTAATTCGTTTGTGATACGAGCACATTCCCTCTCCCAGTCCTCTCTTCCCTTCCTAATCTCTTCCTGAACATAGAGCATAAGTTCTTGTTTCTGCCTCTCTACCGCATCCTGTATTTGCTGAAATACCTCACTTTTAATCCCCTGGATTAGATCCTCCAACCAATCACTCCTTCTCTCTACAAATTTCCCTATTAATTTGTCTATAAATCTGTCCTCCTCCTCATCCCTGCTGGTGATTGACCTTGAACCCCTTCTAGTCATTGCAGTAACAATCTAGCCAAAAAGGCGCTCCTCCATACCTTGCACAATCTGCTAACACAATAGGTGAGTGAATCTCCAATCGTCGTCCCACGTGGTGGTAGAAGGGTTGCTGCCGGAGGTGAGGTCAGGCGGTCAGAGGTCGATGAGGTCTGCTTCCACCCTGCACACTGCCACAGTACTTCCTCAACTATTTTGAATTACGCTAATTAAACTGTTTTTCTTCACTACCTTATGGCTCTGGTCAAAACCCAAGTTTTTTTCATTCACTTGTACACACTTTTTCACTTCGAGGTTGCCTGATTACCCCTCCCACTCCACTAGTGAACCAGGAGCTCCCAACCCCACGTCCACCCAACACGATGGTCACAAGACAAGTGCTTGTCTTGTGACAAGCACACACACACACACATTGTGTGTGTGTGTGTGTGTGTGTGTGCGTGTGTGTGCGTGTGTGTGTGTGTGCGTGTGTGTGCATGTGTGTGCGTGTGTGTGTGTGTGTGTGTGTGTGTACTCACCTAGTTGTACTCACCTAGTTGTGTCTGCAGGATCCAGCATTGACTCTTGGATCCCGCCTTTCGAGCATCGGTTGTTTACAGCAATGACTCCTGTCCCATTTCCCTATCATACCTGGTTTTAAAATTATGAATAGTATTTGCTTCCACAACCTGTTCCTGAAGTGCATTCCATTTCCCCACTACTCTCACGCTAAAAGAAAACTTCCTAACATCTCTGTGACTCATCTGAGTTTCAAGCTTCCATCCATGTCCTCTCGTTCTGTTACTATTCCGTGTGAACATTTCATCTATGTCCACTCTGTCAATCCCTCTGAGTATCTTATACATTCCTATCATGTCCCCCCTCTCCCTTCTTCTTTCTAGTGTCGTAAGGCACAGTTCCCTCAGGCGCTCCTCATACCCCATCCCTCGTAGCTCTGGGACGAGTCTCGTTGCAAACCTCTGAACCTTTTCCAGTTTCAATATATGCTTCTTCAGATGGGGACTCCATGATGAGGCGGCATACTCTAAGACTGGCCTTACGTAGGCAGTGTAAAGCGCCCTAAATGCCTCCTTACTTAGGTTTCTGAATGATGTTCTAACTTTTGCCAGTGTAGAGTACGCTGCTGTCGTTATCCTATTAATATGTGCCTCAGGAGATAGATTAGGTGTTACGTCCACCCCCAGGTCTCTTTCACTCGTTGTTACAGGTAGGCTGTTCCCCTTCATTGTGTACTGTCCCTTTGGTCTCCTATCTCCTAGTCCCATTTCCATAACTTTACATTTGCTCGTGTTGAATTCTAGTAGCCATTTCTCTGACCATCTCTGCAATCTGTTCAGGTCCTCTTGGAGGATCCTGCAATCCTCATCTGTCACAACTCTTCTCATCAACTTTGCATCATCCGCAAACATCGACATGTAGGACTCTACGCCTGTAAACATGTCGTTAACATATACAAGAAATAGAATTGGTCTCAGCACCGATCCTTGTGGTACTCCACTTGTTACTGTTCGCCAGTCCGACTTCTCGCCCCTTACCGTAACTCTTTGGCTCCTTCCTGTTAGGTAGTTCCTTATCCATGCTAGGACCTTTCCCCCCACCCCCGCCTGCCTCTCGAGCTTGAACAGCAGTCTCATGTGCGGTACTGTATCAAAGGCTTTTTGGCAGTCTAGAAATATACAGTCTGCCCAACCATCTCTGTTCTGTCTTATCATTATTTTATCGTAGAATTCCAGAAGGTTTGTTAGGCACGATTTCCCTGTCCAGAACCCATGTTGATGTTTGTTCACAAACCTAATGTTCTCCAGGTGTGCAACCAGTCGTAGCCTAATTATTCTTTCCAGTATTTTACAGAGGATGCTTGTCAGTGATACAGGTCTATAGTTAAGTGCCTCCTCCCTATCGCCTTTCTTGAAGATCGGCACGACATTTGCCTTCTTCCAGCAACTGGGCAATTCTCCTGACATAAGTGACTCATTAAAGATCATTGCCAGAGGCACGCTGGTATTTGCCAGCGTGTGTGTGTGTGTGTGTGTGTGTGTGTGTGTGTGTGTGTGTGTGTGTATACACCCACATATGTGTTGTATGTGGATGCTGAAGTTCAGTCTCTTGTCTATGTATAGGTCAAGGAACTTTCAATAATCATTATTGCTAATGTTAACATTGTGTATATGAAGTGTAATTTGGTTTCAGGATTTACTTCCGAACAAAAATAGTAGTCGGTCTTTTTTATGTTTAATGTGAGTTTGTTAGTTTACATCCATGAGTGGACTTTTTAAATCTGTTATTTTCATTATTATATAGTGCGTTTGGGTTGGGGTATGAATAGATGAAGGTAGCATCGTCAGCACTTATGTTTACACTTATTGGAAGTATCTAAGTATCAACTAAAGTATCTTCACACTTGACTTAAACTTTAGTAGCTATTTTCTGGACCATTCCTCAAGTTTCGGAGGTCAACGAAGATGGAATTCACATGAAATGGATTATGTTACCATCACTAATAATGTTGTGTTTTTCTCTGTCTAGCTTCGGACACGGTCATGTTACAATTGTGTCTTAGAGAGTTGCGCACAATTAAGGATGATAGAAATCACTTACAATTAATGAAGGATGGTAGAAAATCACAAATAATGCATCAAGTTTGGAGACTTGAATTGAAATTGAAATAAGTTTATTGAGGTAAAATACACACAAAGTGATGAGGTAGCTCAAGCTATTCTCACCCCGTTCAGTACATCGTGTTAATACATACATAGACACACACACTTGTACACATTTTAGTGTAACAAGCAAGGCAAATAGTTCTGTTTGATGGGTAGAGGCAACTGCACTTGCAGCTGCACCCGTGTGGCGGTGTAGGAAACCATCAATGTATATGATTTGAGAGAGAGAGAATGATCTGTGGACAGAGCATCAATATGGCGTAAGGTATTGGGCTTTGCCTCAAGATGAAGCATAATAAAGAACCCGAATATCAGGAGAAAAAATTATATTAAAAATTGTCCACATGATACATATATATATAATCACGTTTTAAACATTTCAATTGTATTATTTGCATATATATATAATTAGGAAGTAATGTTTATCTGGGTAAGTTGTCAGCTTTTATGAACTAATAGCTAGTGCGGCTTGTATATGGGGTACATCCGGTCTCTTACCCTCTGCGGCGGTAACTTTATGGTCAGGAAGCCACAAATGGTTACAGTTCAAGTTCAAGTATGTTTATTGAGACAAGAAAAAAATACATTTCAAAGGGATAGAGTAACTTAGGCTATTTCTACCCCCTCTACTGCAAGTCCCTCATGGGGCGCACAAATTCAGTAAGTACAAATAGACAATTAACATTACAAGAATCCCATTTAACATTGCAGGTCAACATAGTAAGAACAGCATCTAATTGTTACACTCTTGGGGCAAAATTTTTGTAGCTCCTAAGTATACTGTCTATCATACCATTATCACACATACAAACAATTTGATGTGGTACACTATTTATTTCCTTATTTCTATATTTTTCAATAAGGTGACACTCTAATACATAATGTTCTAAGGTGTGGGCGTGCGGCATACTACATAATTTACACTCCTTATCTTTTTCACTGACATCAACACCGTATTGCCAGATATATTTATATTCTAATCGTAATCTCATGTAAATTGAATCCTTCCAAGTAGACTTTCCTTTACCATAAGTGAAGGACGAATTTGTATTTATTATTGAATAATTCTTAAGTGTGTTACTACTGTCCACCATTGCCATTCTCTTTATCATTTCTTCACCCTCCTGAATCACCTTGATTCTTGTTTTTATTTGTTTCAAGGTTAACTGACATACAACATCAACCAGAGTTTTTTCAGTGGCTCTCTTCGCTATGTCATCAACTACCTCATTCAACAGTATTCCCACATGTGAAGGGATCCACATGAATCTTACTTTATACCCAGTTTTTTCTAGTCTCTTAACATTCTCTCTACACTCTATCACAATATTCTGATATACTGGGCGTCTGCTATTTAAAGACTCTAACGCTCCTCTGCTGTCAATAAATCCACTCTGTCACGTCCTACCCTTATAATTTATACTCTATATATATTGTGGTCCACGTGTATGTGGCAAATAATTTGTATTGGAATTTATATAGTGTCTATTTATAAAAGTACATTACAAAAATTACAGTATTTACATATTTCCTCATCAGTGTACTGTTTGTTGCTTACTACAATCATTCAATATGGATCTAATTAATACATATCAACAGCTATAAAGACATGTGAAAAAAAACATAGTACTATTTTATCAAATCTTGTATTTTCTCCTTAAAGTAAATCTTCGAAACCTAGTACTATTTTATCAAATCTTGTATTTTCTCCTTAAAGTAAATCTTCAAAACCTAATTTCTGGCATCTAATTATTACTAACACCCAAGAGGTCATGTCCCCTGCCTTCATTAACAATTAATAAAAAAGTCTATGGTTTACGAACTCCACAGTAATTATTCTTTACAGCCTTTCTGGTCTTGTAATTATATAAATTTACACCAGTTAGTTTCTTTAATAATTTCTTCTTCTTCTTCAGGTGTCAAATCGTTAGTTATATGAAATATTTCTCTGATTTCTTCTACTGTCAATTTTTTAATAATATTGGCAAACATTTTGATTCCTTTGTCAGTTAGATCTTTAATATTTAAGTAATCAGGCGCCAAAATTATTGGCAACAATGTATCTTGTTCAAAACAATCAAAATCCCATTTTGAAAATGACATTATAGAACTAATATTATTAATGTTATCATTATTATTGTGATGGTAACCACACCATTCAATTATTTTTTTTTAAATAATAGTGTTTACATTTGGAAGAGGAATAGCTTCATCATTGGTATCATCACTCAAATCATTTAAAATGGTTTTTATATTACCACTCGGTCTGATAATATTATATTCTACTTCAAAAATATCACCATCACTACTTTGCAGTTTTATGATTGAATAAGGCGGAGGAGGAGGAGGAGGAGGAGGATGTGGTAGAGAGGAATAAGAACTTGTTGCCATTATTTATTTCAGACTTTCTTGACTCAGTTGTAGAAGAGAAATACCCCAAATGAGGGATTTCATAAAATCTGAGGGTTGAAATGAATCGTGTTGTAGTTCTTAGTTGATCGGTAAATGCTTTGAGTGAAAGACTGCAATAGAAAATGTATTTTCATTAAGATGAGACTTGGGAAAATATTTAATGATATAATGAGAACCAAGAAGTTTTAAACTTGCTTCTTTATTATTAAGATATTTTTTACTTTTATTTACTAATTGATGTGGATCCCACTTACCCTTTAGATTTTTAGATTGAAGCTGAGAAGAAGGTATCACCAATATGGGTTCTAAGAGCAAAATGAGAATAGATGACCAATGATAAGCTACTACTAAATGACTGTCAGCAAGACTAAATATACTAATAGGGTGGGGTAAATTAAAAACAGGTGGTATTTTAGGTTTTAGCATTGTAGTTGCAATCCAACCTGGATTGGTAACAATTTCAGAAAAATAAGAAATCGAAGTTGGAATAACCCAAGTGCATGGCAAATCACTGGTGAAAAATGAGAAAGATACTATACCTTTCTTTCGTGTCTCAGTATCATAACCTAAGAGCAGGAGTCCTGGTAATTGGCGTAGTCGGCATCTTCCTGCTACATATTCATTATGATTATGGTTTTTATCATTAGAGAGTGAATTATATATTTGTCTACAGTATTTGAGAAACATGGTCACAATTTGATAAAATCCTTTATTGTCATGTAGTGGAAGGTAATAATATTCATCAAATTTTGAATTATTCTCTGAAGAATTATTTATACTCCACGACCAACTTTCATAGGAAAAAGGCATGTAACTGAAAGCACATTCTTTTAAGGAATTAACTTCTTTGTGACATATAAACATTCTCTATTTTTTTAAACATAAACTTGACAAGGAATATTTATTTATATTTCTGATCTTTAGGTAACAAAATAACAAATAAAACGGCTATATTTATTATGTTATATTTATACAGGGGGGAAGGTATGATATTACAAAACGGGCTTTTGATCATGCATCACATTATCACTTATATAATATATGCTTTAGTTATGTTTAAAATTAAAAATAGAACATATAACTACATACATAATGAATCAAGTAACCCTAAACAAAACGTTGAACACTCTGACATTGTTTGTTTTTTAATATCCCTAACTATTTTCAAAATAATTAGTTTTTCTTCTTCTGTATAATTAGCAAGTGTTTTTTTTTTAGAGAACTTGGCTAAATTTCTAAGGGAAACAACATTTATTTGACCATTATATTTATGGTTACATTTATATACCATCTGATTAAGTAAACTCATATAAAGCCAAGAATTAGACATTTTCTGATCAGGGGAAGGAAGACACCAACACATGGGGGCGTAAATTTATTAGACAGGATAAATAATTCTGCAGAAGTAAAACAGGCTTCTAAGTAGGTCTTAACAAATGTATAACATAGCCGTCGCTAACTCAAAGTACATGAAACATCTTAAATTGTACACCCGTAGTAAAATAACGTAATCTTACAGCCTAGTAACAAACTCTGCAGAAACCTAATGTCCTATTGTCTAGAATTAGCAGTGAGGCGAATGTAACAAATCTAATTCTAAGATAACAGGACACCAAAGTGAACAACATAACATAACGGAAACCCTAGCTGGAGAACAATCAGGCGGGGGAAAAATACATAGTGACTGGGAAAGCCTGATATGTATTTGGAGAAGAAAATAACCCCAGGCCAGAGTCCGAGCCGCCAAGGAAGAAGGAATTACCTGATATAAGGTAGGGCTTACTAGTAGAATGGCTGTAAAGTCAAAGTAGTAGCTGCAGACAGCGGAACACTTGGGGACAGGCGCTGCACCCCCCCCCACACCCATCCCCAGTGAAACTGGAGGAAAGACGTGAGGAACAATGACTGACATAGTCAGAACCGGGAAAACTGGCAGCCAGCAGAAAGGGGGAGGAGGGTGGGCGCTTCGTGGATCGTGGACCGGGTCGGGAGAGGGAGTGAGAGCGAGACCTGGCTTCCCGCGCCTTTTTATGCCACCCAGGCTGGCCGCACCGCGCCTTGCGGAACGCGATGCGCAATTGTCTCTTCCTTCCCCATCAGAAACTCCACCGCCTTTCGTTCAAAAGGCAGTGGCCATTTTCTGATCAGGGGAAGGAAGACACCAATACATGGGGGAGTAAATTTATTAGACAGGATAAATAATTCTGCAGAAGTAAAACAGGCTTCTAAGTAGGTCTTAACAAATGTATAACATAGCCATGGCTAACTCAAAGTACACGAAACATCTTAAATTGTACACCTGTAGTAAAATAACGTAATCTTATAGCCTAGTAACAAACTCTGCAGAAACCTAATGTCCTATTGTCTAGAATTAGCAGTGAGGCAAATGTAACAAATCTAATTCTAAGATAACAGGACACCAAAGTGAACAACATAACATAAGGGAAACCCTAGCTGGAGAATAATCAGGTGGCGGAAAAATACATAGTGACTGGGAAAGCCAGATATGTATTTGGAGAAGAAAATAACCCCAGGCCAGAGGCCGAGCCGCCAAGGAAGAAGGAATTACCTGACATAAGGTAGGGCTTACTAGTAGAATGGCTGTAAAGTCAAAGTAGTAGCTGCGGAAAGCGGAACACTTGGGGACGGGTGCTGCACCCCCACCCTGCAGGCCAGCAGGCCGGACCCCCCCCCCCCGAAGGGCGAGTGCCCGCTGGCCGCGAGGGAAACCTCAGGGTGGCAGAGCAACTACGCGATCGAACTAGGAAGGAAGGAGGACTGACTGGAGGAGCTCGCACGTCGCCTCGACTTATGCCCCCTGGCCCTGGCCCGTGGGCGATGGTCGGTGAAGGTGGGGGGCAGGGCGGCTGTAGCAGCCGCGGCAGGGTCGGCCTCGGTGGTTCCCATGCCCAGAAGGCTTATGACATGAGAGGGCCCCCGAGCCTGCGCGATGGGCGCCTGCAGCATCGTCCAATCGTCGGCCGAAAGGGGTGGAGGCTGCGACACTGTGCCACCCGCCGCTTTACTGGCAGGGGGCCTCTGGGAAGTGTGGTCGCCGTCCACATCAGAGACGCCCGAGGAGGGGGAGGCGAAGCGGGCGGGTTTCGTCCTGGCCTAGGCCAGCTGCGTCCTCACACCACTGCGCTGTTGTCCTCGCACGGCGCCGCCCGAGCCCTCTTCCGTGTTGCAGTTGCTGCGTGTTCCGGCTTCTCGCCACTGAGGAAAATGAAAAAGTAAGCATCGGCAGGTCTAACGGGAAAAAAAACAGGCAGGGAGACCCAGCTGCCGCACCGGCAACCGTCACATACTCAAGTAGACAAGTGCAAAGTTAAAGTTAAGTGTCCATAGTGATTGAGAATACCGGGCATAGCCAATGCTATCGTAATAAAAGCCAATGTAATAAAAGCTGAGCAGTTAAAATAGATTAAGAGAGTAATATTCATGTATAGATTGAACAGTATTATTCATGGTATAGTTTGGTTATAATAAGACCATATTATTTATTGTATAGTTTGTTTATATTAAGACAGTATTATTCGTGGTATAGTTTGGAAGAATTCAAACAATAATAATCTCCACATCTTCACTCAAAAGTGAAAAGCAAATTTATTTGAGTATCCCATTAGAAATGGACACTGCTTTAACACTGCAACAGTGTTATTAAGTAAATACCGGGCATAACTGAAGCTGGACTATGTAACAAATTAATTTTAGAAAACTTAAATAAATAATATAAATAACATAGCGAGGCCAAAACAGCAAGAGAGGCATGAGGCTTAAGCAGTGCTAGAAAACAGAGAATAAATAGCGGAGTAAATACAAGACAAACTGAAACTGAACAAGTAAATAGTTTAAGACCGTGTTATAATATACTTGTATTTAAGCTGAACAAATAAAAGATATAATATACTTGTATTTAAGCTGAACAAATAAAAGAGTAAACAGTGATAATCATGGATAATTTGGGTAGATTAAAGCAGGACTATACAAGGTATAGGATGGTTAGGTTAAACAGTAATATATGCATGGTATAGTTTGGATAGATTAAAACTGTAATGTTCATGGGATAGATTGGTTAATTAAACAGTACTTATTCATGGAATATTTGGTCTAGATTAAAACAATAATAGTCTCAAAAGTGAAACCAAAATTATTTGCGTATCCCACAGCAATGGACAATGCCTTAACGCTGCAACAGAATTAGTAAGTAAATACAAGGCATAACTGAAAGCTGAACAAAGTAATAAATTAATTTAGGGAAATTTAAATAAATGATAACATGGCGTAGCTCACCCAAGCCGACAGACCGCTCTACGGCATGCGCCTACCCTGGAGGAGTAGAACAGAACAGTGAGAACGGGAGGGGAATATTATATTCTAATAATAGAATAAGACCGTAATATAATGTACTTGTATATAAGCTGAACAAATAAAAGAAACAGTGGTAATCATGGGACGATTTGGTAGCTTAAAGCGGGATTAATCAAGGGATAGGATGGTAGGTTAAACAGTAATGTGCATGGTATGGTTTGGATAGTGTAAAACTGTAATGTTCAAGGGATGGAATGGTTATTAAAACAGTACTAATCAAGGGAGAATGGCTAGCCTAAAGCAATAATACTCTCAGAAGTGAAACAAAATTAGTTGAGTATCCCACAGCAATGGACACTGCATTAACGCTGCAAGAGGAATAGTAAGTAAATACAAGGCATAACTGTAAGCTGAACAATGCAATAAATTAATTTAGAAACTTAAATAAAAGATAATATCATAACATAGCCCACCCAAGCGGACCGACCGCTCGACGGCATCCCAGCAAACACAGAACGTTTGTGGACGTTTTTAAATGGTTCCACAAAGGTAATACTGTAACTTTTGACATAAATACGTATATCTGATGTTCTTAAAACCAAAGGATATAACTAAAAACATATATTCTTGAGACACAGTTTTTTAAGATTTATGTAAAAATTTAAAAATAATAGTGAATGCTATGGTATTATAATGTTTTCATGCTTTATATTTAAGAATAAATAATTTTCAGTCAACATTTAGTTTTTTTTGTTTACTTTCTGTAAAGCTATCCAATTTACGTTCTTATAACATAAATATAACATTTATATGACGTCAGTATAACGTTATTTACACGACATCATTACGTTATTATGATGTTATATTAACGTATAATTCCTGTGTGAAAACCAGAATATATATTGAACTTTATGTTTTAAACCTTGTAAAGTTATCATAAAACTTGGAATAAGACGGTAAGCATGCTTTACTTATGAAAATATACAAACAAATCAACAAAAACATTTTAACATAAAAAACATAAACATAACATAAATTAATTGCATGCATGGGAGTTAACTGGAACTCTGTAATATTGCATACATGAACCTTAAGGTACAAACCCAGTGTATTTACTCATGCAGTTCTTTCCTAAATCTAAATTTTTCCAATTTTTACACTTTGTTTCGAGTTCTGTCTTGTGTTGCTACTTTTAATACCCCATTAATGTCCCCTTTGTTATGTCCATTCATCCCATTGTGCACCTCTACCATATGTCACTCCTAATTCTTTGCTTTTCTAGAGAATGTAATATAAGCTTTGACAATCTTTCTTCATATGACAGGTTAACAGGTAGAACAAAGATTACCATTTATATATGGATAACTATTATAAGTCGGTTTGAATGAGTGAATTGCTGCTTGAAGATAGGTATATACACCTGTGGTACTATCAGATTGCATCGTGGTGAGCCTAAAACCCTTCAGATCCAAGCAAAGGGTAAAATGCCAGCAGATACAATTGCGAACACATTGATACCAAAATGAAAGACATATGACGAGAATTGAGGTAACCAAAGTGAAAAGAGTGTTCACATTACATTGCACTAGAGTGCTCCCGGGTTACTTTCTCTCACTTTCTCTGTTTTGTGCGGATGGTACACCTTGCTTTTGGAGTTTATATGCATTTAAACCTGTAGATAATTCTATTGCTAACACATTGATACCAAAATGAAAGACCTAGGATGACAATTGGGGTGACCAAAATGAAAAGAGTGTATACATTTTATCGCTCTTGTGCGCTCCCTGGTAACACACTCTCGCTTACTCTGTTTGTTGCGGATGGTAAGCCGGGCTTTTGGAGTTTATATGCCTTTAGTCCTGTAGAGAATTCTATTGCGAACACATTGATGCCAAATTGAAAAAACTAGGATGAGAATTGAGGTAACAAAGTTGAAAAGGGTATACACTTTTCAGTATTATCACGCTCTCTAATGTAATGAGAGTTGCCTGAGGGTGGCTCAGCTTTCTTTTTCTGGTACCCTTGGCCTACATTCATCTTGTCGGCGGGTGGAGCGCGCTGCTGTCTTTGACATTATATGCACATAGTTCTGTTGGGAATTCTATTGCGAACGCATTGATACCAAAATGAAAGACATAGGACGAGAATTAAGGTGACAAAGTTGAAAAGAGTATACACTTTTCAGTATTTCCGCGCACTGCCAGGGAATGTCCAAACAAAAATGGAGAGAGTGGAGGGGTAACTTGCCCAAAACGCGAAAGTGTTTGGGGAGATTAACTTTCGTTCAATACTATTATGCAAAAGGAGCCACACATCTATGGTTCATCCAATAAAATCAGCAGACTTCTAGATGTTACTACTGCTCGGCTTAGACTCGGTTACAAGTATTTCTGGGAATTCTCATTATCTGCCGATGTAGACCTGACCAAATGTTAACTGTCAACAAAATTATTTGCACACCCCTCCGTCACTATGTGATAGTGAATTCAGAGACAATTCTATAACCAATGTACCAACGATGTGTCAATATTTCATTCAAAATGATCTGGTACCAGAAATTTTAGCCAAATATCCCCAGTTTGCTAACTGTAAGTAGTAACTAAGTGATTGTAACCTATCCACCGCTGCCCACTGGATGAGGGGCGGTGTGCAGGACAAACATATCAATTGTGACACTAGCTCTCCACATATGTCAGTTGCTTAATTTAGAAACTGTACTTGTGATCGATCTCGAACCTATTGTTGATGTGACGACTTATACTGAATTTTGTAACTAGCTCATCAAGATTGTAACTTGCTTAGCTAAATGAATTGTTGGGTTCAGTCCCTGAGCCCATTATGTGCCTCTGCAACCCTTTCCACTACCGCCCACAAGATGGGTATGGGGTGCATAATAAATGAACTAAACTAACTTTAAGGCATCCTGAAAGAAAGCTTGGAGGGCTTGAAAAATTGCAGAACGAAGCCTTGAGGATAATCCTTGGGTGCCTTCGTACCACAAAGATACTTAATATGAGAAAGGAACTTAATATTCCGAGCGTTGTTTATCGTGTTACTGAAAATAACTGTCAAATTGGTATAAAAATGCTTAGGCTAGCTCATCCTAACCCTTGCACAGAAGCCCTCCAGAATTTCTTTATTGAATGTAAACATTGTTTCAAATAGATAAATAAAATTGGAACTGAACTCAGAAAGTATCAGATTTATAATTTGTACCAAGAGAGACAACAATAGCACTTTCCTGCACTGTAGGAAATTACACCCTTTTCAATTTTAATCCCTCCCTTTCCATCAAAGGAGCAAATTAGAGATCAGTCCCAGCTTTGTCTTGAGGCAAAGCTCAACGTCTTAAGCCATATTGATGCTCTGTCCACAGAGCATTCTCTCTCTCAAATCATATACACTGAAGGTTTCCTACAGCGCCCAACGGGTGCAGCTGGAAGTGCAGTTGTCCTGGCAATAGGATATGACTTATATTTTGAGTGGGGAGTCCGTATAAACAACTGGGCCTCTACCCTTCAGACTGAACTATTTGCCTTGCTCCTTGCACTGAAATGTGTACAAGTATCCAAACTTGATACATTAGTTGTAAGTGACTCTTTATCATCCTTAATTGCTCTCAACTCTTTAAGACATAACTGTAACATGCTTGTGTCTGAAGCTAGACACAAATACAATAACAACTTGAGGAACCTTATCATAAACAATAATCTCAACAAAAATCACATAGTTCTCAGAGGTGATTTCAATATTGACCTAGGGCTACAAAATAACCCTCAAGTAGACTGTTTCCTCAACAGCATGAATTCCTGTATGCTCATCCCCGCAATCACCAGGCCCACCCGAGTCACTCAAACATCTGCGACTACCCTGGATCACTGATGGACCAACATAACAGCTCCTCTTACATCAAGTATAATCACTGACAGAACAACTGACCACTATCCTACCTTCCTTGTAGCGAACATGGCCATAACACCACCAGGTAACAAGAAAATTACCTTTAGGTTACAATGTGAAGCGGCAATAGGCAATCTCACAAATGCTCTCCACAATGTAAACTGGGAATCTAAATTTATCAATACACAGGATAATAATTCGTTAACTAGCCTCTTTCCAAAATTTAAAGCCTTTACAATACTTATTGTCCTCTCCTCACCAAGCAAGTAACTGGCAAAAAGGTTAAATAATCCCTGGCTCACTAATGGCATACTTAAAGCAATCGACAAGAAACATGAATATGAAAAAAAAACTTAGGATTGGCCTAGTTGGAAAAGAAGTAGTTAAGAGGTATTCATCAGTGCTTACCAGTATAATAAGAGCAAAGCGTTCCTATTACGAGAATAGATTCAAAGAAGCAAAAGGCAACATAAAAAGCACATGGAGAGCCATCTCTACCATCCTAGGAGCTAAACAACATTCACATAATAAGATAAAAATCTCCAAGGATGGTTATACACCTGCAACAGATCTTGAAACAGCAACTGAATTTAATAGCTTCTTTTCATCGTTTGGTGCTCACCTTGCCCGAAAAATCCCAGAGACTCAGACATATGTTACCACATATCTTTCACGCAGCTATCCAAACTCTCTTCTCCTCTCTCCGGTCAGCCCTACAGATGTTGTGTCCATCATTCACTCGCTAAAAACCAAAGCTGGGAACATTAGTGAAATACCATCGATGGTACACAGGCGTGCCTCCCATGCCCTTGCACCATCCATAGCACTGCTGTTCAACAAATCCCTAGAGTGTCATACCTTCCCTGATATCCTTAAAAAAGCAAGAGTAACGCCAGTTCATAAAGGAGGTAACACGGCAGACATAAATAATTACAGACCCATATCGAATCTACCTATATTATCAAAATTATTTTTTTTTTTTTACAAACAGCTCTACTCCAATCTTGTAAAATTCAATATACTAAGTCCCTGTCAGTTTGGCTTCCGCTCCCAAAAGAGTACCAATGATGTTATTGTTAGTCTGCTTGACTTAATCTTCTCAGCCCTTGACAAAAGTGAGTTTCCAATTGAACTCTTCATCGGCCTGAGAAAGGCCTTTGATACTGTTAACCATAACTACCTCTTACTTAAATTCCACCATTATGGAATCCGTGGCCTTGCCCTAAACTATATCCGATCCTATCTTAGTAACAGACACCAATATGAAGCCATCAATGATATAACCTCTCCCACTCTACCACTTAATTACCGTAAAGGTGCCACAGAGCAGCATCCTAGGACCCTCCTGTTTCTTATATACATCAATGATCTCCCTAATGTCTCTAACATACTTAAACCTATATTGTTGGCTGATGATACTACTCATCTACTCTGACCCCAACCCACTCCTGTTAAATAATGTTGTAAACAATTAATTAAAAAAAGTCTACTTGTGGATGTCAACCAACAAACCTCACACAAAACATAGAAAAGACCTACTATATCTTATTTGGAAACAAATCAACAAATGCAATTCAGCTTCAGATAGATAATGTAAACATTAGCAATAAAAATGATGGAAAGTTTCTTAGCCTATACTTAGACAAGAGACTCAACTTCCGCACCCATATACAACACATAACTAAAAAGGTTTCTAAAACAGTTGGTATACTGTTTAAGATCAGATATTATGTACCCTACTCTGCTCTCCTCTCACTCTATTATGCACTTATCTATCCCTATCATTCTTATGGCGTTTGTGCTTGGGGTTCAACCTCTGCAAACTACCTCAAGCCCATCATCATCCAGTAAAAATCTGCTATCAGGACAATAAATAACTCTACCTTCAGACAACACACAGCTCCCTTGTTCAAATCCTTAAACATGCTAAACAAATTCACTCCATACATTCTCCTGTGTAAATTACGTTTATAAAGCCCTTTTTCTAACTGCAAACCCTGTTCTGAAACTCTTCCTGGACAGATGTAATAGAACACATGGCCACGTCCCCACCAGACATAAATATCTCTTTGATATCCCCAGAGTCAAACTTAATCTATGTAAACACTCTATGTAAATAAAGGGACCTAGTCTATGGAACTCACTCCCTTATAATGATTTGAAAAGCTGTCCAACTTCTGCCATATTCAAAAATAAAACCAAAAAGTACCTGTAGTACTTTTTAAGTACGAGGGAGTAATGCGCAAAGCGTCCCTCACCTGTGACGTCACAGCGTCACCTGACGCCATATCAACACATCGGCCATTTTGTCGTCAGTTCAGTCATGGCGAGGACTAACCCTTCATGCAAACTGCACCTACTATCAAGAAGAAGAAGATTTTGTGTTCCACCGATAGTATTATCGTAAGTAAGCACTTATATTTTATATTTTATTAAATTAATTGATTCTATTTTTCTGTAATAAAGGTCCAAAGGGTTGTTAAGGAACAAGGGTGTAGCGATACCGACGCTCAGTGCGCTCAACTCACACCAAAGTATCACCTGTGTAGCTTCTGTAATTAGTGTTAATTAGTTATGCTATAAGATAATGAAGCGAGTATAAGATTAACTCGCTACAAGGGTACTGTGTTGGGAGGTGAGGGCTGTTACTGGTGTCTGTGGGGATGTGAGGACTTGTACCAACCACTATCACCACCAGTACCTTGTCTTGCATCCTGCTTAGTATTCCTATTGAGATATGAAGTATTATTGCATTCATATAATTATTCATTCATTGTCATTACTATTTTTATGGGCTATGTTCTGTTACCCTAATGCTTTTTACCCCTGGGCATGTCCATTTACTCTCCAGCCCTTCACAAGCCACTGCTGCACCCCCTCCATGCCCATACTTACTGTGCTTATTCTTACAGGACTGCACTGCATTATGTGGTGCTCACTGCCTGGACACCTTGATACATGCATTATAGGGTTCTGGTAGTTGTTCTACTCACCAAGCCCTTCCAAGGCCAGGCTTGACATGTGAGAGCTTGGTCCAACAGGCTGTTGCTTGGACAGGCCCCTCAGGCCCACATATCCACCACAGCCTTGTTTGTCCGGCACTTCAAAATCAAATGTTTATTTACGTAAGGTACATACATATTTTTAGGTAAGGTACTCTTTATTTGGGTAAATTTATCTTCGTAGTATTTAGCTTTGGCTCGTCTAATTATCTTGGATAGCAATAACGAGTAATTCTTTGAGAATTCTTTGGAGACAATTCCTAACCTATACTTCTCCCAACCTATACTTCTTCTCAAGGTCATCTTCACTTCTTGAAGATGTTCAGGTTTTCTCTTGAAGATGTCGACGGTTGTTCCAGCAATACTGTATTTCTTTTATTGCTGAAAACCTGTTTTCAGCCATAAAAAAATAATCCTGAATCCAGAAAAAAATCCCTTTTGTATCGTCTGGAAATTTTCAAATATTGCTGATCAAACCTGAGTCTAAATTATTTGTATATATTATGAATTACAGAGGTCCCAGGACAGGGTTTTTAGGCACTCCACTTACATTTTCCCACTCTGACTTAACCCCCATTTATACAAACTCAGTCTTATCTTTTAGCTAATAATTTATTGTACACACCATACTCAGCCTGTGTAGGGTAGTTTATTGTGCATGTGTAGTATATATATTTGTGTAGTATATTTGGTATATTTAATGCCTCTAACCTCTCCTCATAGTTCTTGTCCTTCAGTTCTGGGAGCCACTTAGTAGCATGTCTTTGCACCTTTTCCAGTTTGTTTATGTGCTTCTTAAGATATGGGCACCATACAACCGCTGCATATTCCAACTTTGGTGTAACAAAAGTCGTGAACAATTTCTTGAGTATTTCGCCATCCATGCATTTAAAAGCTCTGAATATTATCCTTTACCTGCAATTGGTTGTTGCTGTATTTATAGAATATGATTTGTTCTACTTTACATTTGTTTGTTCCTTTTTTTCAAAATTTCTTTCTGCCTCTCTCCTCACTGCCGTGTAGTTGTTTCTCTTTGTATTACTGGTATGTTTGGGGGTTTGGCCTCTTCGTATATTGATTCCATTTTTGTGTCTTTTGGTCTCTGTCCGTCTTGAAATTTCAGTTGAACAAATCCTGTTTCCTAGTTCTGCATCTTTGTTTTGGTATAAATGTTTTTGTTCCTTTATCATATATTTCACAAAATTGACATACTGTGCATTAATTCATCTCAATTACTTCCTTTCCTAACAGCAAGCCTTTCCAGTAAAATTCTTTGAATTCTTTTCTGACTTCTGGCCTAATGTTTGTTTTATCCTAGTGTGTATGATGCCTAGCGTGTGTCTGGTGCCTGTTGTGTTAAACCGAAGATAAATGCATAAGTATAGGTCAGTAATTTCTCCAGCTTTGAAAGGGGCTTTCATTATGCAGCAGTATTCCACTCTAGAGAGCACTAGCGTCTTGAAAACTATCATCATCGGTATAGCATCTCTAGTGTGAAAAGTTCTTGTTATCTATCCTGTCATTTTTCTTGCAGTTGTGACGGCTACTTTATTGTTCTTTAAATGTAAGGCCTTCTGACATCAGTACACCCAAATCCTTTACGTTGCTTTTCCGTTCAATGTTATGATTTGACTGAGTTTTGTAAGTGGTTTCCGTTTTTATATTTTTTATTTTTTCCGTAGCGCATGAGCTGAAACTTATGTTCGTTAATCACCATGTTATTTTCTGTAGCCCATAGAAAGACCTGATTTACATCTGATTGGAGGTTTGCCGTGTCCTCTATGTTGCCTACTCTCGTGAAGATTCTAGTGTCATCTGCAAAGGATGATCAAGTACTATAGGTTGTGTCCTTGTCTATGTCCGATATGAGGATGAGAAAAAGTATTGGAGCAAGCACAGTACGCTTGGGGACTGAGCTCTTTACGGTTGATGGTCCAGATTTTATTTTGTTGACTACTACACATTGGGTTCTATTAGTCAGGAAGTTGTATATCCATCTGCCTATTTTTCCGGTAATTCCTTTTGAACGCATTTTATGTGCAATAACACAATGGTCACATTTGTCAAAGGCTTTTTTTTGTCAAAGCGTTTTGTTTGTCTTCCATGGCATCTAGTGCCATGTCAGAGTGGTCCAGCAACTGTGATAGGCAAGAGCGCCCTGTTCTGAAACCATGTTGTCTGGGGTTATGGAGATGCTGTGATTCCATGTATTTTGTGATCTTACTTCTTAGCATTCTCTCAAAGATTTTTATGATGTGCGATGTTAGTGCTATCGGTCTGTAGTTTTTTGCCTCTGCCTTATTTCCTCCTTTATGGGGCGGTGCTATCTCTGCTGTTTTTAGTATGTCAGGGACAATGCCAGTATCTTGGCTTTGTCTCCAAAGAATGTGAAGGGCCTGCGATAACGTTTTTTACAGTTCTTGATGAATATAGAGTTCCAAGAGTCAGGGCCTGGTGCAGAGTGCATAGGCATACTGTCTATGGCTTCTTCAAAATCCAGTGGGGATAGGATCACATCTGATTTATGATTTGATGTTGGTATCATATCCATGAAAAATTCATTTGGGTTATCAATCAGATGGATGGAGAGCTACACTCGTGGTGTCCCATTTTCCCAGCACTCTTTGTCATATAATGCTTTGAAACTTTTGACGGATTTGGCCTCCACCACCTTCTCACCTAACATGTTCCAACCGTTTACCATTCTGTTTGCAAAAGTGAATTGTCTTACATTTCTTCGGCATCTTTGTTTAGTTCGTTTAAATCTATAACCTCTTGTTCTTGAAATTCCAGGTCTCGGGAAATCTTCCCTATCAAGTTTATCAATTCCTGTTACTGTTTTGTACGTAGTGATCATATCTCCTCTTTTCCTTCTGTCTTCTAGTTTGGAATATTTAATGCCTCTAATGTCTCCTCATAAATCCTGCCCTTCAGTTTTGGTATGAATGTTTGTGTGCCTTCATCGTATATTTTGCAAAATATGGAATACATCTCATTTACTTTACTTTAAGAATATGGTTCGATCAATTAAAAACCCTCTTGTTCAAATTGCAAAGAGACTGAAAGAGATGCAGCATGCTCAATGGATTATATATTAGTGATTATTATTAGGATTATATATTAGTGAATCATATTAGTGATTCAATTATTATGGTCATAAAACAATAAACAAATAGTTTTGGTGTTATTACACTCTATTCACAGGTTATATATAAGTATCTGCATGTTTTGTTCACCATTACAAACCACTAAGTTGGTTTGATTTTTGTTGAGATTGTTATTTATGATAAGATTCCTTACGTTATCTGAGAATGAAGCTATGTCGGTATTGGGAAATCTATAGATGGCACTTATAGTCAAGGAGGATTTAAGGGATTTACTGGAGAACTTGGCAAAGGTATATTCACAATAGTCGTCTCTATTACTAATGAGACTATTGCAGATGAAGGTATCTTTGTAAGATATTGCTATGCCACCTCCTTTTTTTATTAGGCCTGCAGTTGTGAATGGCTTTATTATCAGCCAAGTTGTAGCATACAACATAGCATATATATGTATATGGCATACATATATATATATATATATATATATATATATATATATATATATATGTCGTACCTAGTAGCCAGAACTCACTTCTCAGCCTACTATTCAAGGCCCGATTTGCCTAATAAGCCAAGTTTTCCTGAATTAATATATTTACTATAATTTTTTTCTTATGAAATGATAAAGCAACCCTTTTCTCTATGTATGAGGTCAATTTTTTTTTATTGGAGTTAAAATTAACGTAGATATATGACCGAACCTAACCAACCCTACCTAACCTAACCTAACCTATATTTATAGGTAAGGTTAGGTTAGGTAGCCAAAAAAAGCTAGGTTAGGTTAGGTTAGGTAGGTTAGGTAGACGAAAAAACATTAATTCATGAAAACTTGGCTTATTAGGCAAATCGGGCCTTGAATAGTAGGCTGAGAAGTGCGTTCTGGCTATTAGGTACGACATATATATATATATATATATATATATATATATATATATATATATATATATATATATATATATATATATATATATATATATATATATATATATATATATATATATATATATATATATATATATATATATATGTTATGTTACAACATAACAGGCCAATTACACTGGATTAATCTTTGTGTTTAGATAGGAGATGCCTCGTATGGGCCAATAAGCCTTCTGCAGCCCCTATGTTTATCCCTTATGTATCCCCCCATGTTTTCACCTTCATTGTATTATCACCTGACCTAATGCGGGTATAAAATCAACTAATATATATATATATATATATATATATATATATATATATAGTTTAAAATTCACTTAAAAATGTAAATTTTAAGTTAAAAAATTTTAACCAAAAAACTTGATATTTTTCATATTTGGAACCATTCCATAATCCCAAGCATAAATGATTATATTTCTATCACTTGCTCTTAAGATTGTTTCATTTAATAGAGGTTGGGCATAATTGTTCTCTGCTGCTAATAGAACTGACTGACTTAGCTATAGGAAAATGTAAAATTAATTGGTTTATCCATTACAGTATTTTGCAGTTTATTTCATGATCCTGTGCTTAATACTTGCATAAATAGTAGATTACAAAATGCATTTTTATATCATTAGTATTGAATAATAATAATGCAAATAATTGACTTATAAATGATGTACAATTAATTGGTAGGTGATATTATATTATTAATATTTTTTCATTCTTGCAAAGCCTTAACAAAGTCATTAACATGTTAATATAAACTTGATCACCTTCCACTTATTTTCTCATGTGCTACCTACATGTACAAAACCTTATTCCTAAATGCATATTTTGTTCTGAAACTTGTCCTTTATATGTTGTGTATCACCATCTCTGGAGAGTTTTATCTGATTGATGTATAAATTACTTTTAATTTTACAGAATATTATTGTTATACTGAATTTATTATTATATAAATAACTTAATTTTACAGAATCATCTCTCAACGCACATCCACAAGTTGAGGAGGAGGATGTGACCTTCCAGATGTCTGAAGTACTGAAACAGGCACCAAACAGGCCTGGTGGATCTAGGTACAAGGTAAAATAATTTAATTTTTTTTTTTTTTTTTTTACTAATTGTCCGATATATATATATATATATATATATATGTATATATATATATATATATATATATATATATATATATATATATATATATATATATATATATATATATATATATATATATATATATATATATATATATATATATAAATATATATATAATGTGTCGTACCTAGTAGCCAGAACGCACATCTCAGCCTACTATGCAAGGCCCGATTTGCCTAATAAGCCAAGTTTTCTTGAATTAATGTTTTTTCGACTACCTAACCTAACATTTTCAGCTACCTAACCTAACCTATAAAGATAGGTTAGGTTCGGTCATATATCTCTATTAATTTTAACTCCAATAAAAAAAGAATTGACCTCATACATAATGAAATGGATAGCTTTATCATTTCATAAGAAAAAAAATAGAGAAAATATATTAATTCATGAAAACTTGGCTTATTAGGCAAATCGGGCCTTGCATAGTAGGCTGAAAAGTGCGTTCTGGCGACTAGGTACGACATATATATATATATATATATATATATATATATATATATATATATATATATATATATATATATATATATATATATATATATATATATATATATATAATATAATATGTATGTGTGTGTGTGTGTGTGTAATTACCTAAGTGTAGTTAAAGGATGAGACCGTCTTCCCAGCACTCTTTGTCATATAACGCTTTGAAACTACTGACAGTCTTGGCCTCCACCACCTTCTCACCTAACTTGTTCCAACCGTCTACCACTCTATTTGCGAAAGTGAATTTTCTTATATTTCTTTAGCATCTGTGTTAAGCTAGTTTCATTCTATGGCCTCCTGTTCTTGAACTTCCAGGTCTCAGGAAATCTTCCCTGTCGATTTTATCAATTCCTGTTACTATTTTGTATGTAGTGATCATATCACCTCTTCTGTCTTTTAGTTTTGGCATATTTAATGCCTCTAACGTCTCCTCGTAGCTCTTGCCCTTCAGTTCTGGGAGCCACTTAGTAGCATGTCTTTGCACCTTTTCCAGTTTGTTGATGTGCTTCTTAAGATATGGGCCAACTTCTGTTGTTGGGCACCACACAACAGCTGCATATTCTAGCTTTGGCGTAACAAAAGTCATGAACAATTTCTTTAGTATATCACCATCCATGTATTTAAACGCAATTCTAAAGTTAGAAAGCGTAGCATAGGCTCCTCGCACAATATTCTTTATGTGGTCCTCAGGTGATAGTTTTCTATCTAGAACCACCCCTAGATCTCTTTCTTTATCAGAATTCTTTAAAGATTTCTCACATAATGTATAGGTTGTGTGGGGTCTATGTTCTCCTGTTCCACATTCCATAACATGGCATTTATTAACATTAAATTCCATTTGCCAAGTGGTGCTCCATATACTTATTTTATCCAGGTTTTCTTGAAGGGCATGACAATCATCTAAATTTCTTATCCTTCCTATTATCTTAGCATCATCAGCAAACATGTTCATGTAATTCTGTATACCAACTGGTAGATCATTTATGTAGACAATAAACATCACTGGTGCAAGAACTGAACCCTGTGGTACTCCACTTGTGACATTTCTCCAGTCCGATACATTGCCTCTGATTACTGCCCTCATTTTTCTATGTCAGAAAATTTTTCATCCATATTAGAAGCTTACCTGTCACCCCTCCAATATTTTCCAGTTTCCAGAACAACCTCTCTATGTGGAACTGTCGAATGCCTTTTTTAGGTCCAAATAGATGCAGTCAACCCAACCATCTCTTTCCTGTAATATATCTGTTGCTCGATCATAGAAACTGAGTAAATTCGATACACAGGATCTTCCAAATCGAAAACCATACTGTCTGTCTGAAATTATATCATTTCTCTCCAGGTGTTCTACCCATTTAGTTTTAATTATTTTTTCCAATATTCCAATTCCAATTTTTTCCAATAATGTGTGTGTGTGTATGTATATTTGTGTTGTTGAATATGACCGAAAGTCAGTCTTTCTGCCCCTCTCCTTACTGCTATTGTTGTTTCTCGCATCTTTGTATTGCTTGTATGTTTGGGCAATTTTTCCCCTTTTCCTAGTTCTGCATCTCTGCTTTAGTATAAATTTTGTTGTGCCATTATCATATATTTCACAAAACTTGACATACATCTCATTTACTTCATGTCCTAACAGCAAGTGTTTGTCAAATTCCTTAAGGAAA
>NC_091176.1:33807340-33972340 GCF_040958095.1 Procambarus clarkii
CTCTCTTTCTCTGGCTCTCTCTGGCTCTCTCTCGCTCTCGCTCTCTGGCTCTCGCTCTCTCTCTCTCTGGCTCTCTCTCTCTGGCTCTCTCTCTCTGGCTCTGACTCTCTCTCTAGCTCTGACTCACTCTCTCTCTGGCTCTGGCTCTCTCTCTCTCTCTCTGGCTCTGGCTCTCTCTCTCTCTCTCTCTCTCTCTCTCTCTCTCTCTCTGGCTCTCTCTCTCTCTCTGGCTCTCTCTCTCTCTCTGGCTCTCTCTCTCTGGCTCTCTCTCTGGCTCTGGCTCTCTCTCTCTCTCTGGCTCTCTCTCTCTCTCTGGCTCTGGCTCTCTCTCTCTGGCTCTGGCTCTCTCTCTGGCTCTGGCTCTCTCTCTCTCTCTGGCTCTCTCTCTCTCTCTGGCTCTCTCTCTCTCTGGCTCTCTCTCTCTGGCTCTCTCTTTCTCTCTGGCTCTCTCTTTCTCTCTGGCTCTCTCTCTCTCTCTCTGGCCCTCTCTCTCCCCCTCTCTTTCTCTCTTTCTCTGGCTCTCTCGCTCTCTCTGGCTCTCGCTCTCTCTGGCTCTCGCTCTCTGGCTCTCTCTCTCTCTGGCTCTCTCTCTCTCTGGCTCTCTCTCTGGCTCTCTCTGGCTCTCTCTGGCTCTGGCTCTCTCTCTCTGGCTCTGACTCTCTCTCTAGCTCTGACTCACTCTCTCTCTGGCTCTGGCTCACGCTCTCTCTCTCTGGCTCTCTCTCTGGCTCTGGCTCTCTCTCTCTCTGGCTCTGGCTCTCTCTCTCTCTCTCTCTCTGGCTCTCTCTTTCTCTCTGGCTCTCTCTTTCTCTCTGGCTCTCTCTCTCTCTCTCTGGCTCTGGCTCTCTCTCTCTCTCTGGCTCTGACTCTCTCTCTGGCTCTGGCTCACGCTCTCTCTCTGGCTCTCGCTCTCTCTCTCTGGCTCTCATATTTCATTTGATTTAAAAATGTCTGAGATTTTTACTTAATCTAAGTTATATTGCATGGTGCTAATATGAATATTATACATGACTTTTTTCTTTTCTTTCTCTCTCTCTTTCTCCCTTTCTTTCTTTCTCTTTATTTCCTTCTCTCTCTTTTTCTTTCTCTTTCTACATGAATATTATACTTGACTGTTTACATTCACTTGTAGATTTTTATTTTTAGTTAATTAGTCCTAAACTTTTGATTAATAGATTTTTATTATTAGTCATAGAAAAACTATAGTGTTATATGTATACTCGGAAAATTTTACTTGTTTTAGTTTTAAGTAACAATAACTGCTTGTAACATCAGACTGATCTCAGCATGACATGAATCACAGGCTGCTTGATCACAAAATCTATTGTGTTCACATATTGCATATATAGATTTTTATAGATTTTTAAATTTTTACTTTTATATTCTGTTATAGATATAGTCTATATATTTCGAGCTATTACATATATTTTGTTGTATTACTCATTCTTAATTAAATAAATATAATATTTTAATTCTCTTTTTGTACCCTATTTATTTGTAATTTGCACATACATATATAGGATGTCCATTTCTTTCTCAGATATGTCTTCTTTCTTTCTCTCCCTTTCTATTTCAGATATGAATTAAAAAATTATTATACCCTAATTTACCCTAAACGTTTTAATGTAGGTAATTAAAAGATTATAAAAAAGTTTTTAGAAATGTTAATTATTTACGTTCTAAGGTCGTATATAAAAGTTCTCAAAAAACCTTTTCTAAACGTAATTATAAACGTGCTGAAAACAATGAAATGTCGTTTTTAGGATGTTTTAAAAACATGAAAATGTTTGCTGGGATGCGCCTGCGCTGGAGTAGGACAGGACAGGGAAACAGGAGGGAACGTGTACGTGCGGGAACAACAGGCGGCTACACCGAATGGACGAGACGTCATGGAACAAACAGGCCGGTTTACGCCGGTCAGGCCAAACTGCTGGGGCGAACATAACGTGGGACACCGGGCCAGCAAACAGCTGGGGACGAACAAGCCGAGATATACCGGCCATCCCAGACGACTGGGTACGAAAAGATTGGGCTACACCGGCCAGACTAAACGTCTGTGACGAACAAGCCGGGCTCCACCGGCCAGAAAAAACGTCTGTTACGAACAAGCAGGGCTGCGCCAGCCAGACAAACAGCTGGGACGAACAAGCTGGGCTACACCAGCCAGACAAACGACTGGGGCGAACAAGCTGGGTTACACCCGCCAGACAAACAACTGGGACGAACAAACTGGGCTTCAACAGCCAGAAAAACGACTGGGACGAACAAGCTAGGCTAAACCAGCCAGACAAACGTCTGGGACGAACGAGCTGGGCTACACCGGCCAGACAAACGTCTGGGACGAACGAGCAGGGCTACAGCTCGTTCGCTCGCTCTACTGCAGTCGCTAGGAAATCCAATGTTTATGTGAACGAATGTCTTACCAGATTCAGACAAAATCTCTTATTTAAACTACGTGGAATTTGCAATAGATCCACTGCTATTAAACATTGTTTTGTGCGCGATGGTAAAATAATAGCTAGGAAGACTGACTCTGGAAAAACTTATGTCATAACCACTGAAGCACACCTCACTTCTTTCCTGGATGACTGTGGGATATCAGCTGAATAACCAGAACATAATTTGTAGTCTCACATACAACCAAAGTGTACTTAAGCTCTGCCTTTCCTTTCCAAAGGTGTTTATTTTTTTTTTTTCATCTTTGCCTGTTTTATACTCTTAATTATTTATTCTTAGTTAATCCCCTTGTCACTAAACCTAGGGCTTTTTATTACCCTGTTAATTAACCATTACTAAGCTAATTATCTTCAAGATCATTTTTTTTTTAAATTATTATTTTTCTTATTATTTTTTATTTTACATTTATGTTGTCAGTCTCTACTGATTTTTTGTTTTTTATTTTATGTAACTTCTGTGTCCTCCCTGGCTATCTATTGGATCTTTATTTTACTTCTAAATTGTTACTATTTTATTGTATTTGCTTTTATTCTTGTGTTTTGCTTTATCGTGTATCTTGTATCGTGATCCCTCTGCATCTCTATGCACACTGATATTGATCCTGATCAAAATCTTCTGTCTCATATCTACACCAACCAGCACATTGATCATCATTATTGCAAGTATTTCACAGCACACCAGGCTAAAAACAAACTTCAAAATAGCACCTGTCTATCAGTTTATAACCAAAATGTTAGATCACTTGGTAAACATTTTTACGATTTAAATGCATTACTCACAGCAATAGGTACTAACCTATCGTTCATTATTTTAACAGAAACTTGGCTGAATAAAGACTATACCCAACTCTACAACTTAGCTGGTTATAAAGCCATTCATAACTGTAGGCCTAATAAAAAAGGTGGTGGCACAGCTATATATTACCGAGATACATTTATCTGCAACAGTGTTATTAGTGACAGAGATGACTACTGTGAATATACTTTTGCTCAGTTTACAATTAAATCCCTTAAATCCTCTTTGACTATTGGAGCCATCTATAGATTTCCCAATACTAACATAGCTTCTTTCTCAGACAACCTAAGGAATCTTATTATAAACAATAATCTCAACAAAAACCACTCATTCTGGAAGGAGATTTTAATATTGACCTGGGTCAACAAAATTGCTCTCAAGTTGACTATTTCCTTAACAGCATGAACTCCTGTATGCTAATCCCCACAATCACCAAACCTACCCGAGTCACTCAAACATCAGCCACTACCTTGGACCACATATGGACAAACATAACAGCTCCCCTTGTATCTGGTATAATCTACGACAGAACAACTGACCACTATCCTACCTTTCTCATAGCGAACATGGCAATAACACCACCAAAAAGCAAGAAACTTTCATTTAGGCTACACAGTGAATCAGCTTTAGACAATCTTACAGAGGCACTTTACAATATTAACTGGGATTCTGAATTCAATAATACCCATGATATAAATTCATTAGCTAACCACTTCCTCTCCAAAACTCTAAGCCTCTACAACCTTCATTGTCCCCTTCCTACCAAGCAAGTAACTGACAAAAGATTAAACAATCCATGGCTCACAAGTGGCATTCTCAACTCAATCAACAAGAAACATGAATATGAAAAGAAAGTTAGGATTGACCTAGTTTCAAAGGAAGTAGCTAAAAGGTACTCATCAATGCTTACCAGTATCATAAGAAAGGCAAAACTTGCATATTATGTGAATAGATTCAATGAAGCAAAAGGCAACATGAAAAGCACTTGGAAAACTATCTCTAGTATCCTAGGAACTAAACAACACTCACATAACCAAATAAAACTCTACAAGGATGGGGATATACCGTCAACTGATTTAGAAATGGCAAATGAATTTAATAGTTTCTTTTCATCGGTTGGTGCTAATCTTGCCAGTAAAATCCCACAGACTCAGACAGATATTAACACATATCTCTCAGGCAGCTATCCAAACTCTCTTCTCCTTTCACCAATCAGCCCGGCAGATGTTGTGTCCATCATACATTCTCTAAAAACCAAGGCAGGGAACACCAGTGAAATTTCGTCCATTGTGTACAAGAGAGCCTCCCGTGCCCTTGCCCCACCCATAACACTATTGTTCAACAAATCTATAGAGTGTCACACCTTCCCTGATATCCTCAAAAAAGCAAGAGTAACGCCAGTCCATAAAGGAGGCAATCCGGCCGACATAAACAATTATAGACCAATATCAAATCTACCCATTCTATCAAAAATATTTGAAAAAATTATTTACAAACAGCTCTATTCCTACCTCGTAAAATTCGACATACTCAGGCCCTGCCAGTTTGGCTTCCGGTCCCAAAAGAGCACCAACGATGCAATCATTAGTCTCCTTGACATTATCTACTCAGCCCTTGACAAAAATGAGTTTCCGATTGGACTCTTCATTGACCTAAGAAAAGCCTTTGATACTGTTAATCACAACTACCTCTTACTTAAACTCCAGCATTATGGAATCCGAGGCCTTGCCCTTGATTACATCCGATCCTATCTTACTGATAGACACCAATATGTAACCATCAATGATACAACTTCTTCCACTCTACCAATTACCGTTGGAGTGCCACAGGGCAGCATCTTAGGACCTCTTCTATTTCTTATATATATAAACGATCTGCCTAATGTCTCCAATATTCTCAAACCTATATTGTTTGCTGACGATACTACCCTTATCTATTCAAACCTCAACCCACATACACTAAATAATGTTGTGAATAATGAATTAAAAAAATTCCACTTATGGATGTCAACGAACAAACTAACATTAAACATCGAAAAGACTTACTACATCTTATATGGAAGCAAATCATCAAATGCAATTCAGCTACAGATAGACAACATTAACATCAGTAATAAAAATGATGGCAAGTTTCTTGGCCTATTCCTAGACAAGAGACTCAACTTCAGCACCCACATTCAACACATAACTAAGAAAGTCTCTAAGACAGTTGGTATACTCTCCAAAATCAGATATTATGTTCCTAACTCTGCTCTCCTCTCACTATATTATGCTCTAATCTACCCCTATCTTAATTATGGTATCTGTGCATGGGGGTCTACCACTGCAAACCACCTTAAGCCCATCATCACACAGCAAAAATCTGCTATCAGAATAATAACTAACTCTGCTTTCAGACAACACTCAGCTCCCTTGTTTAAATCCCTAAACTTGCTAAATATTAACTCCCTCCACACATTCTCTTGTGTCAACTACATTTACAAAACCCTGTTCTTAAATGCAAACCATGCTCTGAAACTCTCTCTGGACAGATGTAATAGGACCCATTATCACCACACCAGAAATAAATATCTCTTTGATATCCCCAGGGTCAAACTTAATCTGTGTAAACACTCTATGCAAATTAAGGGACCTAGTCTATGGAACTCACTCCCTAGTGAATTGAAAAACTGTAAAACTTTTGCCTTATTTAAAAGCAAAACCAAAAAGTACCTAACTTCATCTTCTTCATCTTTCCTACACTGAGCTTTAAATTTGCTCTGTACCTAGTGTTACCCAATCTCCTAATTCTTATGTAATATCAAACAACCTTATCATTGTGTTCATTGCTGTCTTCTTTTATGTGCTAGCCATATGCTGTTTTGTGACTACCAATTTTTGTCAACTACCATTCAAGCTGCCATTGCAATCAATCTTAGCTACCTATGTGCTTTAATATACTGTACCTACAATTTTCTCTCATCTTTTTTTTTCCATTTCATGTAATCTGTTATCATTTTTTTGTCTATAAATTTTGCAAGTATTTACCTCCTTAAAATTTTCTTAGATTAAGGACCTGCCCGAAACACTGCGCGTGCTAGTGGCTTTACAAGACTGTAATTACCATATTTGTATCCTCACATTCCCTATGTACATTCTTGTATATGCATAAATAAATAAATAAATAAATAAATAAATAAATAAATAAATAAAAGGCTACACCAGCCAGACAAACGTCTGGAGCGAACAAGCTGGGCTACACAAGCCAGACAAACGCCTGGGACGAACGAGCTGGGCTACACCAGCCAGACAAACGTCTGGGACGAACGAGCTGGGCTACACCAGCCAGACAAACGTCTGGGGGGAACAAGCTGGGCTACACCAGCCAGACAAACGTCTGGGACGAACGAGCTGGGCTACACCAGTCGGACAAACGTTTGGGGCTAACAAGCTAGTCTACACCAGCCAGACAAACGTCTGGGGCGAACAAGCTAGTCTACACCAGCCAGACAAACGTCTGGGGCGAACGAGCTGGGCTACACCAGCCAGACAAACGTCTGGGACGAACGAGCTGGGCTACGCCAGCCAGACAAACGTCTGGGGCGAACAAGCTGGCCTACACCGGCCAGACAACAACTGGGACGAACAAGCTGGGCTACACCAAACAGCCAAACGTCTAGGGACGAACAGGCTGGGCAACACCAGCCAGACAAACAGGCTGGGCTACACCAGCCAGACAAACGTCTAGGACGGACAGGCTGGGCTACACCAGCCAGACGAACGTCTAGGGACGAACAGGCTGGGCTACACCAGCCAGACAAACGTCTAGGACGAACAGGCTGGGTTACACCAGCCAGACAAACTACTAGGACAAACAGGCTGGGCTACACCAGCCAGACAAACGTCTAGGTACGAACAGGCTGGTCTACACCAGCCAGACAAAACGCCTAGTTACGGACAAAACGAGCAATACCGGACGGACAAACAAGCTGGGCATCACCGTCCAGACAAACGACTGGGACGAACAAGCTGGGCTACACCGTCCAGACAAACGTCTGAAGAAGAATATGCCGGACGACACCGGCTAACGCAAGGCAGCCATTAACAAGAAAGTTTTGGGCCTACCCACCGGGGCACCGCCGCCACAAGAGCGTCTCCTGCCCGAGGGCGAAAAGGGAGGACAGGAAGGAAGCGTAACACAGCCCAAGGCAAGCTCTCCTCGGAGCGCCATGCCACGTGGGTGATGCCGACCTTGGCATGGGCCCCTAGGGTCGGGTCCTAGGGAAAAAGACAACTAAAAAACCCGGCCAGGAGGCGTCGCCCCTATAGTGAAGCCGGGACGCTCGCAGGGAGCCTGGCTGGTCACGCACGGCCAAGCGCAAAACGAACCCTGGCCCCTAGGGCCAAGCCTAGAAGGCGCAACAAACCGGGTTCCAGGGAAAAACGCCTGGGACGGGAAGGAAACGAAGGGCATCCCTGGGGCGAGTGCTCCACCCAGCTCCAACCCACGTGGGCGCCGCCTACCGGGCTTGGGCCCCAGGGCTCAGAACCCCGGAAACCAGCCACGTGGCATCGCCACAGAGGGCGATGCCAGACCACAGAAGGAGCCTGGCCGTGCAAGCACGGGCGAAACATGGCCCCTAGGGCAAGCCTAGGGGCACAGCAAACCGGGGAGGGCACACCTGGGACAAATGGTCCACCGAGCATGCAATAGGGCCGGGCCTCAGGGCACAGGACCACCGAAACCTGGCCACATGAAGTCGCCGCAGAGTACTAGCACACCAGTCCCGACCTGGAGGCGCGCCTGCAACCCCAGGGAAGCAAGCAGGCGGAAGGCCCTAGGGAACTAGCTAAAGCGGCACGAACGGGCCGCGAGGGACGGCGCAAACACACGCCAGCACTGGGGGAGTCCTTACTAACTTGAACAGGAAACTCTCTTACCTTAAGGTTTGCTGGGTAGGGCAGGGGGTTCCTGCGGTACCGGCCTGGGATGTCGAAGGCCCCAAAGGATCAGAGAACGTCAGATCTGGACACATAGTAGTGGGGATGGGGTCCATTTGCTTGAGAAATCTCGTGTACACAGTAAGCAGAATGGAGAAATGGTAAGAGTACTGGCCCACGTGTTGATGAGGCGTGGTGCTGAGCGTGGAACTGATCCGCTTCGTGGATCGGGTCGGGAGAGGGAGTGAGAGCGAGACCTGGCTTTCCGCTCCTTTTCATGCCACCCAGGCTGGCCGCACCGCGCCTTGCGGAACGCGATGCGCAATTGTCTCTTCCTTCCCCATCAGAAACTCCACCGCCTTTCGTTCAAAAGGCAGTGGCCATTTCTTGTTTAATACCATTTACAATTTGAGGATAATACTTAATCTCTTTTTTGTGGTCTTTTACAAATTGAAAACTGGATGCATGCCAAGACATTTTATGTAGATTCTGTAGTGTGTAAGCTAAAGATGCTACAAGTGATAATTTATTTAATTCATATACACCAATAATATTTGGGTGTAAGAAAAAATAATTTAGTTCGTTATTCATCTTTTGATAAATTTCTTGGCATAGATGTCGTTGGTAACTTATCATTTCAAAATGTATTTGAATTTTGACTTTATTCCATAAAAAATTGGTAAATTCCTCAACCTTAATATAAACTTTTTTATCCTTTTCAGTTGTTTGGTCTTTTATACGAAGAATAAATTTTAAATCAACATCATTTTTATATTTTTCTTGAATGGCTTTTGTTAACAACAAATCTTCAATTTCTTTTTGGACATAAGTTGGAATAAGTGGGGTAGCACATAACTTCCATACCATATCTCTAATACACATATCAAAATTAATCATTGAAGAATATTTGTTCATAAATATATCCTTTAAATCTGTTGTAAGAAACATAGAAGTAAAATTATCTATTTCAGAATTAGGTATTATTTCATATAATTCAACCATTTTTGTTACTTATTCTTCAGCTCCTCTTTGTGTTAATGGTTCATATACATACTTCTTTTATACTATATACTACCCATCTAATAATGTAAATCTCTATGACTTTCAAAATATCCAATTCCTCATTTAAATTAATTATCCCATATCATATTTAGGATCTTAATTCTTTTTTCTCTCTTTCCAAAATATACAATTTCTCATTTACATTATTCAATATCGTATTTAGAATCTTAATGTTTTTTTCTCTATGACTTTGCATAACAATATCCAATCTTTTATTTATAAAATCACACCTCATATTTAGGATCCTAATTCTTCTGTCTACAATAGCAAATTGTCTTGATATAACTTTATCATGTAGACAACAACACCCAATATATTTTTCTATTACTTGGATATTTTTGGGATTAATCTTTTCTATAAAATTTCCAGATTTAGGTTTAACTTCTTCATTTACCTCTTGATTTTGTTCTTTAGAAAACGTCCGTTTTCGCTTCTTCCCGTCTTCGTGGGACGTCTGTCGGTCTTCAATGGGGCCTCCTGTCCTTTTTAAGTTAGTTACACTTTTCCGGGGCTCTAGATTTTGTTCTTTAGAAGACCTCTTCCCGTCTTCTTGGGACGTCTGTCGGTCTTCAATGGGGCCTCCTGTCCTTCTTAAGTTAGTTACACTTTTCCGGGGCTCTAGATTTTGTTCTTTAGAAGACTTCTTCCCGTCTTCTTGGGACGTCTGTTGGTCTTCAATGGGGCCCTCTGTCCTCCTTAAGTTGGTTACACTTTTCCGGGGCTCTAGATTTTGTTCTTTAGAAAACTTTTTCCCGTCTTCTTGGGTCGTCTGTTGTCCTTTAATGGGCCTCTACCTGTCTCTACACGTTCTTTTCCTTTCTCATTCAATTTTCTACCTGTTTCTTTGTCGATTTTTTCTAACTGTTTACATTTTTGTACCCATTTTTTCGATTTTAAAACAATTTTTTTTTTAAATTAGTCCATTTTCACATGTTTCTTCTGGAGGTGGTTATTATTTCATTCACCCGATGAGTCTGGAAATGAAGCATTAATTTAAAAATATAATTTATATATTTTTCATCAACTATTATATAAGAACTTACAAAAGCTTAATTTTATACAATATTATGGGTCTTCATTTCTTCAACAAATGTTTAACTAATACCAAGATAATGTTAACTGTTCAAAATGACAAAGAGCTAAATCAATATTTGAAGAAATTCTTTCCTTCAGGTCTTAACCATTTAAAATATATTGGGATTGAAGGTTCCGTTTTTTTCCATGCACATACCATAAAAGGGAAACAAGTTGGAACAATTGATATCAATGCTACAGCCCAAAAAGTATGTAATATAATTTATGCCTATTGTGATATTCTCATGAATTTACTAAGTAACAATAACACCGATGATGATGATAATAATATTAATAATAATAATAATAATAATAATAATAAGGGAAGAACTTGTAATAATATGATAATACACTTTGTTATGGATGGAAAATCTCTCTTTACAAAAAAACGTAGCAATCAACGAAAATCTGACCCCTTTTCCATTCTTTCTCCCCATGAAAAATTCTCCTTAGAAAAATGTACAATTGCAATGATAAAAAAAAATGGACATTTAACATCCTAATACCATATTTCTATTATCAACTAAATCATTACCTTTTGATCAACAAAATGAGGGTGAAATAACTCTATTTCGCTTTATTAATAAAATTTCAAATAAAAATTCCCGTTACATAATTATAAGTAATGACTCTGATATATCAGCAATGTACATTCTTCGAGAGGATGATTGTGTTATGTTGGTTATCCCACCATATAATGGACAATCATACATTGGATTAAACAATTATAATCATATTATGGTTAAGTTAAATATAAATTCTCAACAACTATTCAGTTTAACAGTATTGTATTTTATATTTTTTGGAAGTGACTATAATATAGGTCTCATATCTTGTTGGACACTCAGTAAACATGAAATTTTAAAAAACGCCATTTTACATGAAGAAACAGATCTTGTTTCAATTTTTAATCAAATGAAAAGATGTCGTTCAACTAAAAATGAAGCAATCATATGGCAGGAGTGGGGGGATTCTGTAACATACCAAGACTATTTATTTCTTTTTAAAATTATTATCTATGAAGCAGTTCATAGTGCCCGATATTATAAATCATTAGGGCAAAGCAATCCATCATCATTAAATTTATTTTCAAATAACCACATAAAAGTTTTAACTAAAACTATGAAATTAAATAAATAATAAGTAATTATTATTACCTGTTAAAAACCTTAAGACAATTATTGTATTGAGTAGTAATATTTGCTCCAAATTCATCCTGAGGATTGAAATTCACATATATTCTAGGCTTTGTTACAATGGGTTGTCTATGCCGATTAATTATATAGGCATGTCTCTTTTCGCGACTTACTTTATCTTTTGCATTTTTATAGTAACTGGGTAAAATATCTTGGAGTTTACACAAATTTAACTGGGATAGGTTGATCGTATTAGAGTATTTTAATTGGGAATTATGAACAATAGGAGTTTTAAATAAACGTTTGGCTTCCATCCAATCAGATAAATTTGTAAATGCCCATAATATGATCTTGATTTTATCTTTAGCTTTAGGAACACATTTCCATTCATTACACCATACATCGTTAATCATTAGACTTGTTATAATATAATGCAAAATATCAATAATTAATCTTTCATTACACACAATGAAAACTGGTCGTTGAATTATGGAAAAAAAACATTGTGTTCAATAGCAATGGTTTTAGCAGCAAACAATAGGCATTCAATCACTTCATAACCAGCAATAAAACTTGGCGAAGAGTACTGGTTGGAACATTTTTCTATAATTTTTTTTTTCATTTGAATTATATATATATATATATATATATATATATATATATATATATATATATATATATATATATATATATATATATATATATATATATATATATATATATATATATATATATATATAACTGAAAACTCACACCCCAGAAGTGACTCGAACCCATACTCCCAGAAGCAACGCAACTGGTATGTACAAGACGCCTTAATCCACTTGACCATCACGACCGGACATAATGAGGTGATAGCCAAGGCTATTTGAACCACCCCACCGCCGGCACTCGGATAGTAATCTTGGGCATAGCATTTTACCAAATCACCTCATTCTTAGGGGCACACGTGAGGAACACAAATGCGAACAAGCCAGAATGGTCCCCTGGACAATATGCAACTGAAAACTCACACCCCAGAAGTGACTCGAACCCATACTCCCAGAAGCAACGCAACTGGTATGTACAAGACGCCTTAATCCACTTGACCATCACGACCGGACATAATGAGGTGATAGCCGAGGCTATTTGAACCACCCCACCGCCGGCACTCGGATAGTAATCTTGGGCATAGCATTTTACCAAATCACCTCATTCTTAGGGGCACACGTGAGGAACACAAATGCGAACAAGCCAGAATGGTCCCCTGGACAATATGCAACTGAAAACTCACACCCCAGAAGTGACTCGAACCCATACTCCCAGAAGCAACGCAACTGGTATGTACAAGACGCCTTAATCCACTTGACCATCACAACCAGACATAATGAGGTGATAGCCGAGGCTATTTGAACCACCCCACCGCCGGCACTCGGATAGTAATCTTGGGCATAGCATTTTACCAAATCACGTGTGCCCCTAAGAATGAGGTGATTTGGTAAAATGCTATGCCCAAGATTACTATCCGAGTGCCGGCGGTGGGGTGGTTCAAATAGCCTCGGCTATCACCTCATTATGTCCGGTCGTGATGGTCAAGTGGATTAAGGCGTCTTGTACATACCAGTTGCGTTGCTTCTGGGAGTATGGGTTCGAGTCACTTCTGGGGTGTGAGTTTTCAGTTGCATATTGTCCAGGGACCATTCTGGCTTGTTCGCATATATATATATATATATATAAAATATAATATATATAAATATTATATATATAAAACTCCAGCATTATGGAATCCGAGGCCTTGCCCTTGACTACATCAGATCCTATCTTAGTGACAGACACCAATATGTAACCATCAATGATACAACTTCTTCCACTCTACCAATTACCGTTGGAGTGCCACAGGGCAGCATCTTAGGATCTCTTCTATTTCTTATATATATAAACGATCTGCCTAATGTCTCTAATATTCTCAAACCTATATTGTTTGCTGATGATACTACCCTTATCTACTCAAACCTCAACCCACATACACTAAATAATGTTGTGAATAATGAATTAAAAAAAGTCCACTTATGGATGTCAACGAACAAACTAACATTAAACATCGAAAAGACTTACTACATCTTATTTGGAAGCAAATCATCAAATGCAATTCAGCTACAGATAGACAATATTAACATCAGTAATAAAAATGATGGCAAGTTTCTTGGCCTATTCCTAGACAAGAGACTCAACTTCAGCACCCACATTCAACACATAACTAAGAAAGTCTCTAAGACAGTTGGTATACTCTCCAAAATCAGATATTATGTTCCTAACTCTGCTCTCCTCTCACTATATTATGCTCTAATCTACCCCTATCTTAATTATGGTATCTGTGCATGGGGGTCTACCACTGCAAACCACCTTAAGCCCATCGTCACACAGCAAAAATCTGCTATCAGAATAATAACTAACTCTGCTTTCAGACAACACTCAGCTCCCTTGTTTAAATCCCTAAACTTGCTAAATATTAACTCCCTCCACACATTCTCTTGTGTCAACTACATTTACAAAACCCTGTTCTTAAATGCAAACCATGCTCTGAAACTCTCACTGGACAGATGTAATAGGACCCATTATCACCACACCAGAAATAAATATCTCTTTGATATCTCCAGGGTCAAACTTAATCTGTGTAAACACTCTATGCAAATTAAGGGACCTAGTCTATGGAACTCACTCCCTAGTGAATTGAAAAACTGTAAAACTTTTGCCTTATTTAAAAGCAAAACCAAAAAGTACCTAACTTCATCTTCTTAGTTTCCTACACTGAGCTTTAAATTTGCTCTGTACCTAGTGTTACCCAATCTCCTAATTCTTATGTAATATCAAACAACCTTATCATTGTGTTCATTGCTGTCTTCTTTTATGTGCTAGCCATATGCTGTATTGTGACTACCAATTTTTGTCAACTACCATTCAAGCTGTCATTGCAATCAACCTTATATTGTTTCTGCTGTATTGTACCTACCAATTTGTTGTCAACTACCATTTTAAGCTGTCATTGCAATCAATCTTAGCTACCTATGTGCTTTAATATACTGTACCTACAATTTTCTCTCATCTTTTTTTTTTTTTTTCATTTCATGTAATCTGTTATCATTTTTTTGTCTATAAATTTTGCAAGTATTTACCTCCTTAAAATTTTCTTAGATTAAGGACCTGCCCGAAACGCTGCGCGTGCTAGTGGCTTTACAAGACTGTAATTACCATATTTGTATCCTCACATTCCTTATGTACATTCGTGTATATGCATAAATAAATAAATAAATAAATATATGGCAAGTTTTACAATTCGACAATAATTTCCAGTTTTCTTGTTCTGCAAACTCATACCAACTCCCTTGTTAGATATGTAGAATATGCTTTCTTGATCATCTACAGGGATATTTACATTTGACTCATGTAATAAATATTCAACATATATATACATATCATGGGCCATAAATGGAAGATTAATTTTTTGTCTTTTCAATACATCTGCCATTTTAGGAAGATTGTAGTGGTGGGGAGGATTGGGATGTTTGCTGCTGTGGTGATGACTGAGAGGTGAATGGTAATTGGGTATTGGGAGATTGTGGTATATAAGGATTTTGATGAGTATGGGTGGGGTTGACAGTGGGAGGGGGAGGAGGCGGAGGAGGAGAAGAGGTAACAACACTTGTTGGAGGAGGATGGGAATGATAATAACAGTAAGGAGAAGTGGGGGTATATTGACAATGACATTGATAATAGGAATTAGGGAATTGTTGATGGGGTGAATAATGGAATGAAGAGTGTGTATGAAGGGGCAGTTGGGTTGGTGGTGGTTGAGGTGGTTGCGCATATATTATGGGTGGGATTGTTTGTGCAGAATTTGTAAGATTTTTTAGTTTTTCGTCAAATAATTTACTGATTTCTTCAGCCCTCTTTGTTGATTCTTTTAAATGAGTTTCTTCATTTAGATGCTGACAATTTTTAATGTAATCGTCAATTATATTTAAAATAACTTCATTCTATACATTTTTAGTCCATTCTAAAGCTGGTCTGGCAGGGAAAACAGGAAGACTAATCAATAGCTGTGTCAAAGAATTAATAAGAGATTCTAGAGTTTCTTTGGTAACATAATTTAATGTATCATTATCTGTGAGAATGGGTAAATTTCCAGGAATTAACGTAGTATTTAAAAATTTTGTAATGTCATCAGTAGAATTGATAGGAAACTGCAAAGGGTTAGTAATCATATCATTCCCAACAACTTTAAAATGTATTAGATTATTAGAAGAACTATTTATGTTTAGCATAAGATTTTTTAATATGATAAATAATATAAAAGGTATTTATCAAGACTATAAGTTCTAATTATTCCAGCTGTCCTGAATTGAGCTCGGACCGGGGTATCTCATTATCATGGCAGATGATACTAAATCCACCCTTATTACATCTCCAACTGAATTAATAGACAGACTAGGAAAAGAAGTTATTTATTATGCTGACAATTGTTTTTTGGACATATCCCAACTTAAGATTTGCAGTTTGTTTATGGGTTCCAATTGTGTGCAAATTAAGGATGATATTCGTCTAACTGCAAATGTGGTATCCCCCTAGCTGGATATATGATCCAATGGAGCATGAGGAATATGGTCATTTGGAATCTGAATTTCGCAATGCCCATATTATACTTCTTTGTAATCTAAGTGAATCAATACTAAATTCTATTTTGACAGGTTCTCTTACATTGAAAGATGTTAGAAAATCATTGCTTATATATAAGTTTGATAAGACTTTGTTGGATTTTGATGTTAGCCACATGGATGAAATAATTAAGAAACATCCCATTTCCTATAATCGAATTCCATATGCCTATTTGGATTACTCATTCAATGGAACATCAATAAAAGAGCTTTTGGGAATACAAAACTCCCCTGAAAATATTTCTAACGACCACCACCATAGAGGGTCATTGGTTTTGGATAAATTCAAAACTATTGTCAGTTTTTTTAATAAACACAAAAACCGAGAGGGCACTTTGACAGTTATTACTGGTTTAATGGCCTAAGGAAAATCGTCTCGACTTTTGCAACTTACTCAAACACATTGCAGAGAAAATAAAAATAAAACCATCTTGATTTTGCCTAGATGTGTACAATTAAAACAAATAAAATGTCGATCAATAATTCCGACTGAAATCCAAATCCGGAGTGAAATTTACTTAGATTATAAAGACTATATTCTTCACTTTGATACTATTTTTATCGATGATGCTCATTTGTTTTATCCAGAAAATTTAACTGAATATGTTCATGTATGTCAAGGTTGTGGAATCGATGTGATAATTGCAGGACTGAGTGTATCATCTTTTAGAAATGATACATATAAAGGTTTTGTTTTTTTAATGTCTCAGGCTAATAAAATAGAATTACAAACAACATCCTGTACTCTATGTAATTATCGTACAGCCAAGATATCATTTCGGTTTAATTGGCGTAAACCAAGTAACTTTGTGGGTGATCATCGTAAGTATTTAAGTGTGTGTTCTCCTTGTATGATTGAATTAGCACCATACTTTCTATGTCTTGGAAAAAGTAATTTTGACAAAAGTGATTTGGATAAAATGTGTGGTACTATTTTATAATTATTTATATATGTTTCTAATATATATACAGTTTGAAAATTGTTATTATCAAATGACACATCCCAACATTAAAGAATTTATAAACTGGGCTAAAACAGATTAAAAACCAATTAAAACCGGTTAAAAACAAAAAAGCCTCCAGATATCTAGCCCCTGCTATTGCATTGCTCTTCAACAAGTCACTTGAACTCCAAACCATTCCTGACATTCTAAAAAAAGCAAGAGTAACCCCTGTCCACAAATGTGGTGATCTCACAGATGATAACAACTACAGACCTATATCAATCCTGCCTAACTTGTCAAAAAATTTCGAAAAACTAATCTACAAGCAGCTTTACTCTTTTCTAGCCAAACACAATATACTTAGCTCTTGTCAATAGGGCTTCAGACCAAAAAAAAGCACTAACGATGCACTTATTAGTATGATTAACTTAATTCACGCAGCTCTTGATAAAAAGGAGTTTCCTGTTGGGTTATTTGTGGACCTGCGTAAGGCTTTTGACACTGTCAACCATCAAAACCTTCTTCTTAAATTACATCATTATGGAGTCAGAGGACACTCCTTGCAATACCTCAAATCTTATCTTACTGACAGGCTCCAGTATGTTTCTGTGAATAATACAATTTCTCCCACCCTACCCATCAACATTGGTATTCCTCAGGGCAGCATACTTGGCCCTCTCCTCTTTCTCATCTACATTAATGACCTTCCAAATGCCTCCCAAAACCTCAAACCAATTCTATTTGCTGACGACACAACCTTCATTTACTCCAGTCCTGACCCCCCTTGCTCTAAATGCCACAGAAAATACTGAGCTAGAGAAAGTCCATCTTTGGCTAACTGCCAACAAACTCACCCTTAACATTGACAAAACGTTTTATATTCTGTTTGGCAATAAATCCTCTAATCAGATAAATCTCAAAATAAACAATACCCAAATTTGTAACAAATTAGACAGCAAATTCCTTGGCGTTCTCATCGACCACAAGCTGAATTTCCAGAAACACATTCTAAATATATAAAAAAAAAAATAAAAAACTGTTGGCATTCTTTCTAAGATCAGATATTATGTACCCCGCCCTGCCCTGGTTACTCTCTATTACTCCCTCATCTATCCATACCTCAACTATGGATTTGTGCTTGGGGTTCTACTACCCAAAATCATTTACGTCCTCTAATTACCCAACACAAAGCTGTTATTAGGACAATATCGAACTCTGGCCCCTGACATCACTCGGTACCCTTACTCAGATCTCTGAATATGTTAGATATTAAGACATTGCACATTCTCTCTTGTGTATTATACATATATAAAACGCTGAACTGTAATGCCAATCCTGACCTCAAAAGCTTCATTGAAGGTTGTAACAGAACCCATGAACCAATGTAACGGTTCTATTGTTACGTAAAGTATGGTGACAAATAAACACAGACACTAAGATACAATATATATATTTGGTCGAATATACAGAAGTACACAGGTGATACTTTGGTGTGAGTTGAGCGCACAGAGCGTCGGTACAGTATCTCGCAAGTGTCTGCTCTAGACCACACTTGAAAGTAGACTTACTAGACCAGAAATAAATACAGTTTTGATATTCCTAGAGTACGACATAATCAAACTAGAAATGCTCTACAAATCAAGGGACCCAGAATGTGGAATGACCTTCCCAACCATGTTAAAGAATGTACCTCTCTCAACCAGTTTAAGATAAAAACTAAACACTACCTAATAAATTCCCTGTAACCTACCTCACTCCTCTATTGTCAACCCATGTCTGTTATTTTTTTTAATCAACACTGTTTGTCAACCTATTGTATTTGTGCTGCTTTTTCAGTCATGTTCCCCCCTTTTTTTTTTTTTATCTTTATTTGTATTTGTTCTCAACACTTTTTATTCTTTATGCTCAATTAGTATTAAGTTCTAGATATTAATGTTTTTCCTGCCCGAAACGCATTGCGTAATAGTGGCTTTAGGCATTGTATGTACTAGCTCTATCTATATATCAATCCATTAATGTAACATCACTAGTATGTATGTACCTTACCTGAATAAACATATTTATTTATTTATTTAGATGGACATATATATATATATATATATATATATATATATATATATATATATATATATATATATATATATATATATATATATATATATATATATATATATATATATATATATATATATATTATAAAATATGACCAAAAAAGTAAGATTAATAATTCTAACACGAATTTTCTCAATCTTTCGTACATTTCTTTTCACTGTTGGAGGTAAATAAAAAATCAATTCTCCAAAATTCATTTTTATTTCTAGTCTGACGTGACACGAGCGCGTTTCGTAAAACTTATTACATTTTCAAAGACTTTAGTTCACAAATACACAACTGGATAAGAGCCTCGTTGGACGTAGAATCGCTGTTTACCAACGTACCTGTGGACGAGACAATCGGAATGATAGCCGACAGAGTGTATCATGATCCAGCCTGTACTCCCCTTGACATACCAGAAAATATTCTGAGGAAACTACTCCAAGCTTGTACTAAAGAGGCACCCTTCTTGAGCCCGGATGGGTACATGTATAAGCAAGTAGATGGGGTCGCCATGGGTTCTCCCCTAGGTGTCCTGTTTGCAAACTTCTACATGGGTACCATCGAGCAAAAAGTCTTAGTCGACATGAACTTGAAACCGGCCATATACTGCAGGTATGTTGACGACATTTTTACACAGGTACCTGATGTCAGACATCTGCAGGAGCTGAAGGAGGCATTTGAGCAGAGTTCCGTGCTGCGTTTCACTTACGAGATGGAAAAGGATGGGAAGCTGCCCTTTCTAGATGTAACAGTCATGGAAAAGGGCGGAGGTTTCCACACTGCAGTCTACACTAAGGAAACGAACATAGGAATGTGCCTAAATGCCAACAGCGACTGCCCAGACAGGTACAAGAGGAGTGTTGTTAACGCATATGTCGACCGTGCTCTAAGTCACAGCTCAGAATGGAAGCAAGTCGACGAAGAACTCTGTAGGGTAAGGCAGGTCCTAGTCAATAACGGCTTCTCCAATGGTTTCGTCGAAGACATCATAAGAAGGAGAGTGAAAAGCCATGCAACCTGTGAAGAGACAACTAACACAACACCTATACCCCCTATTAGACTATTTTACAGGAACTTCTTTTCCACAGCTCATAAAACGGAGGAAAGGGTCCAGAAAGATATTGTTAATAGAAACGTTATCCCTACAGACAAAAATCAGAGGATACAACTGACGATTTACTATAAAACCAGAAAAACGGCCAGCCTACTCATGAGAAACTCTCCAGACACAAAACAGAACGCTTTAAAAGAGACTAACGTCGTCTATGCCTTCAAATGCCCTCTTGGTGACTGTAAGCTCCAAAAAAACCAGTATATAGGCAAGACAACAACATCTCTTTCTAGGCGTTTAACGATGCATAAGCAACAGGGCTCCATTAAGAAACATATAATCTCTTCCCACAACCAAACCATCGCCAGAGAAATCCTAGTAAACAACACAGAAATCATCGAAAGATACAGCGATAGCAGGCGGCTTGACGTTTGCGAGGCACTACACATCAAGAAGTCAACACCAGCAATCAACAGCCAATTATTGCACAACTATATTCTACCCACCTCAAGACTCCGCTCTAATATAGAAGCATCAAGAAATATGGACCAATAGGCTTTCTACAAACACTTCTATTCAATATCCATTGTTTCGTGTTCTGTCTTGTGTTGATGAAATTAATACCCTATTAATATCACTTCTTGTTCTGTCTTGTGTTAATGCCACATCACCCCTTCCACCTCACTCAATGTAGATATAAAATCGGAGATGCGTAAGTTCAATTCAGTTGTGTATTTGTGAACTAAAGTCTTTGAAAATGTAATAAGTTTTACAAAACGCGCTCGTGTCGCATCAGACTAGAAATAAAAATGAATTTTGGAGAATTGATTTTTGATTTACCTCCAACAGTGAAAAGAAATGTACGAAAGATTGAGAAAATTCGTGTTAGAATTATTAATCTTACTTTTTCGGTCATATATAATAATATATGTCTACAGGAAAGACTGCTACCAAAATATACTAATATATATATATATATATATATATATATATATATATATATATATATATATATATATATATATATATATATATATATATATATATATATATATATATATATAAACAAAATAATTAAAATTAAGCATAAAAATGAACTCACTGTAGATCTTAAATATGATAAAGAAAATTGAATTTTTCTTGATGATGACGGTATAGTCTATTTCCCAGAAGTAAAAAATGAAAATATTTATTCACAAATAATTAGAGTAAAAAGTAATCAGGTTCCATTATTTAGCCACCGTCCACAATTTATTTCACAAAAGAGAAAGAATGAAGATAATACCGAAATTCCTCCGAAATGGCAGGAATCTTTATAATAAAGATGATTATAACTGAAATAGTTTATCCGGATTCCATCTTTCGATATTAAATTTATCACACTCAAAATTTTGAAAAAAATTTAGTCCATTTTCCCCTTCAACTATTTTTGTTGATATTGTAAGCAACATTCTGTTGTACATGTCGCTAATAAATTGACCTCTAAATTTTACAATAAACATTACATGGCATAAACTATTGTAAACGTTTTTGTTGAGGGACAGAATAGGATTATTTATCAGAATGTTAATTTTATCTTGACTCCTACAAATATACTTAAATGTTTGCATATTTTTGTTTTGAAACATTTTAAAAAAATTCACATCATCTCTAGTTACTACTTTTAAAGATGTAACACTAAAAATGTTAAAAATATTGTAAAAATAATATATAGAAATACAATAAAGACTTAAAACATAAATGAAATATTTTAAAATAACGTTATTAATATTACTACTATTATCAACCAACATTTTCATTACATTTACAAAATATAATTTAATTATATTATCCTCTTCAAACATGAGGTAGCTATTTACAATCTTATTCATCCATAAATGGTATTTTATCATACATATTCATAACAGATGTTATTGTAATAAACAAACATAAGATAACTAATATAATAAGTATAAAATATGTGAATATTTTATTCCCGAACATATCTTTTTTTTGGTATTTTTTATATAGGAGAAAAATAATAAAAAGACCATGAAATTTAATTATAATTTAATAATTTAATAGATCTTTAAGCTGTTTAGCTGGAGGAACGATTTTTTGGGCATAAGAAACAATTGATTTATATTGATATTGATGATAAGTTAAGATAAATGTAATTAATAAAAGAGCCATAATAGCAATTACTAATGAGATTATTGATTTGGAAATATTTGTTTCCAAAAGATAAAAGGTGACTATTAAACCAACCAAAAAAGACATACATAATAGAAAGGGGCCAATTTGTTTTTTTCTTAACGACATTGATTTTTTCCTGTGATATTTCCTTATTATCATGTCTCTCATTAATTGCGGGAGTTGTTGATGTGGTTGGTATTGGATTCCAATAAGATTCTTCATGTACTCTGTTGAGGTAATAACTGAGGAAGTTGTTGATGATTCTCTCCTGAAGCCGTTGTTGTTGTTGAAAGATGAGGATGTGCCCTTGTATTTAAAACGATTTTCTTTTATTTTTTTAATTATAGTTTTAATTAATGTTTCACTATTGAAGGGTATTAGTGTTTTGAGTCGATGGCTGTTTATATGTATTAGGGCTTCTTCAAGTGGGAAATAACAGGCAATTTTTTCTTTATCTAAGTGATGACTGAAAGGAAAACGATGCATATAATTCTTAATTGCAAGGTTGTTGGTCTTCTTATCATTTAGGTTGAAAATACATCCTAAAGTTCCAAGTATCCAATTTAAACATCGAGACCGAGAGTATGTAAATTGAATTAAATTATTTGCATTTTCAGTTTCAATTAAAATACTGTATTCACACTGATAGGTTTTACCATTCAGTGCTATCCATTTCTCTGATATCATTGGTAAATCATATTGGTTATTATGAATCATCCCCAATTTAATTCTTTTAATAATTGGTATAAAATCTAAATGAAAACAATGTGTTTCTTCCATAAACTCTCTAATTTGGGTAATTATCGGAATCTTTTGATGTATTTTTTCGGGTTGACCACGAGGAAGTGTATACTCCCCCTCTATTGTATTTCCATTACCAAACATATGTTGATATAAATTAACATATTCGGCTTGACTCATGGGGGGACAAATTTTCAAAAATAATAACATTTTTCGTTTTATCATTCCATTTATGTCGATAACTTTTATTATTAAGATACGAAATATAAAAGTATGATGGAGAATGTAACATTAGGATTTTACATTTTTTTAATATAACTTTTTCGTCTGTGCTAAAACATGTGATGTGATAAAAGGATGTGATAGCTCCTTACTCCCTCAGTCTACCTCGTAGTTCACGCCCAGTGACAACATGTGTTTAAACTTTTGAAGAAATCCATTCAGTATAGTGAGTGAAGTGGTATTCTCGTCGTTCCTTCTTAAGGGTTATAGTATTAATTAGTTTTTGTGTGTGTGTGTGTAATTTTTGTAATTTTTTGTGATCAATTATTGTCTAAAATTGAATTTTATGGAATGCCTAGGGATGTAAAAATTACAATGTAAAATTTACCAGCCATGAATATTGTTTCTCAATGATCATAGGGTTCAATTTCTTTTTTTATAGTTTGGATGTTTATAGACTAATTTAATAATGGTCTGATGTAACAACCTTTATCCCTAAAATTTTCAGGACCCCAGTACTAAGCGGCTCATCAATCATCTGGACATGGCACATGGTGGACCTGACACACAGCCCTCTTCCAACCCAGACCAGAAAATCCCACCACAAAGAAACTGTCACTCAGGCAGTTGTCTAGGGGCTGGGTTTGTGCCCCGGGGCAGTGACAATGGACAACAGCAACCATCTCAACATAACATTTCTCAGTCCCAACATAGTCAAGGTCGCATCAAAGATGTCGCTGGTGGATGCCATGAAGGCATGGACGATGGGGCCATGGGCGAGACGAAGGGACAAAAAGCCTGTGAATGTGGCACTGTGGGGGGGGGGGGAGGCTCTCGTCTCCTGGCGATGCCCACATCAACACACTCTTGCCTGGTTAGATGAACAATCCCATCAACAACAACAAAAACTACAGCAACCACTTCAACATAACATTTTGGGGTGTAGGGATGATGAAAGAGATGCAGATTCTGCCCAGACCACGAGTAATGGAAAGAAGGTTCGTTCTCCACGTTTCAGTGACTATTGTGAGGGTCAGTCAGCTCCATCCAACACTCAGGCTAATCCCAAGGTTGTAAGCATTGACTCGTCGTTTTACCAGTTCCTGAAGTTGGCACCCCCCGGTTTAGCCTACTACCCTCCTCTTAACAATGATCATGCAATGACAGCAGATGGAAATGAGGTTGATGATGTACAACCGATCGATCTCTCCCTTAAATCTAAACCATCAGCATCGCCAAAACTAACCTCTGTACAGTCAGCTCCATCCAACACTCAGGCTAATCCCAAGGTTGTAAGCATTGACTCGTCGTTTTACCAGTTCCTGAAGTTGGCACCCCCCGGTTTAGCCTGCTACCCTCCTCTTAACAATGGTCATGCAATGAGAGCAGATGGAAATGAGGTTGATGATCAACTGATTGATGATGTACAACCGAGCGATCTCTCCCTTAAATCTAAACCATCAGCATCGCCAAAACTAACCTCTGTATATATTGAAGAGTTGAAATGTAAGTTGGCACTGATTCGCCATTTGGGGGTATTAAATCCACAATCGTTCCTTGCCCAACACAAGTACAATTATTCAGACGAACGCAGATTCACATGTGATATTTGCTCCAAAGCATTTAAGCGAAAAGACGCCTTAATAAAACACCGTCGACTACATACAGGGGAGAAGCCTTTTGAATGTGACAAGTGTTTCAAGAGGTTCTCTTACCGGGGTTCCCATTATAGACATACACACATACACTGTCCAAAGTTGGGTAAATTGTGACAAATCACTTAACCTGTTTTCACTAATTGTAATATTTTTTGTATAAAAATTAGTATTTGGAAACTCAAAATATGTGCAATGAGTCCCAAATCAGGCTTAAAATATAAGATCAACGAAAAATGTTGTTTCTTATACAAATTATAAAAATCAATGTGTTTTCATAATAATTATCCATTCTTTTTTGAAAACTGTTGGGGGTCCATTGAACAAGATTCAAATGTTGAATATACTATCCCATAGCATTGGAAACTGGAAACAATTTCAATATTGAAGGGTTGGTTAGGTACTGTCACTAAAAGTACATCAGACTCAAAAGCTACACGAAAAACAACGTAGAAATAAATCACCATCGGAATCATTCATTCAACAACACAGATAGTAGGTTTGCCCTCGGCAATCCCAAAAGGAATTAATCCATAGGGAAAATATCAGTTTGGTTATATAATATGGTTACAGATTCATTCATTAAAATGGGGGATTGGTAAACCCCACCGGAAGAAAAGGGATCTTCTGCAAGTGTCCAACAGCTGAACAAGAAATATCCCCCATATATGATAGCTTCGACCTCATAATACTAAATAAAATTTATTTCGTGTCATCTCATTGGTGGCTTAATCCTAATCAATCCATCTAGTCAGTCAAATACATACACTCAGTCAAGTGAGTAGCTTAATTGTTAGTCAGATTAATTACATAATACAGCATGAAGGATCAGACTCTTATAATCAGTGTAAATTTTGATAAACTCCTGTCTCAGAGACAATATATAGACGAGGACGATTTCGGTACTGTATGGCGCATTCCCTGGGGGAAACAATATGCAATTTTGAAGACAATGAAGAAGAAGAAAATCTCTGCAAAGGCCTTCAGGACAGAGCTTTTTATCATGGAAAGACTTAATGGTGCAGGTGGAGCTCCGAGACTACTCGGCGTTTGATACAAGCCAAGAGCTATAGTGATGTCTTTCCGGGGCGAGTTAACACTCTCAGAGGCTATCCGGGAAGATATTCCAGATTGGCTTATCATATATATTGTTTTGAATGTTGGTCAGTGCCTGCGCGAGCTCCACGCTCGTGGAGTTCAGGATACATGTTGTCGATAAATTAATTAACACTATCAACCACCATAGGAGGTTGTGGCTAGCAAGCCAAATTTAACTGTATATATTTATAATTTTCACACTTGTATTTTTCAAGTGCCCATATTCTGTATATCAATTTACAAAAAAAAAAATCCCCAGAAAATAGCACTGATATATTCACATTATTGCAACATTTCTTGTATTGATGCCAACCATAAGGGGTAGGATTTCTGACTGTAATTGTATTAAGTTATGTAAAAATTCAGCCTAAACTATTTAGCTACTTTCTTAGGTAGGATCAATTCTAACTAGTACTGTATTAGACCATACTAGTATATTCTAGATGATAAAGATGAGCTAGCCCCAAGGTACTACCGTAGTGGCATCTGTGTATCACTCAAATATTAGCTATTTACTACTAGGAAGGTAAGCTAACCTCCCGACGAGGTAGCACATAGCCTAGTCCAGAAATATTAGACTACTAGGTGTACCCGGTCACGCGTTGCTGAGGCTCAGCAACGCATGTGCGTTACTGAGCCACAGCAACTGTGGCTCCCCTGTCTCCCAGTCCTTCCCAACATTCCCTCCTCCCTGGTCCCCTCGTCCTCCCAACTATTCCTCACTCCCTCTTCCCTTTTTCCTCCCGTTCATCCTCTGCTACAGCATCCCCTCGTCGTCCCCACAATCTCCTACTCCCCCGTCCCCTCGTCCTCCCTACCATCCCCCCTTCCATCCCTGTCCCCTCGTTCTCCCAATCATTCCTCACTCCCTCGTCCCTTTTTCCTCCCCTTCATCCTCCACTCCACCATCCCCTCGTCCTCCTGCCCATTCCCTACTCCACCATCCCTTCGTCCTTCACACAATCTCCTATGCCCCCGCCCTCTCATCCTCCCTACCATTCCCCCCCCCCTCCCCATCCCATCGTTTTCCCTACCATTCCCCTCCTCCGTCCCCTCGTCCTCCCCACTATCCCCCACTCCCCTGTCCTCTTGTCATCTCAACCATTCTCCATTCCCCTCGTCCCCACCATCCCCAACTCCCCCTGTTCCCTCGTCCTCCCTCACCATTACCCCCTTCCCTGTCCCCTCGTCCTTCCCATCATTCCTCACTCCCTCGTCTGATGATCAAATGATCTGATGTTTCCATCAGGAAATTAGGAACATCAAATGATCTGGGTCTAGATTCCCAAAGAAGTTAGGCAAACACTTACGAACTTGTACATCTCTTCTCAATCTTTGGCAGCTTTGTTTACAATTATTAAACAGTTAATGAGGTCCGAATAACCAGGAGGCTGTTTATAAAAATAACAACAGTTAATTGACAAATTTTCATACTTGTAAACTGTTAATAAATGCAACTAAAGCCATCAAAGATTGAGGATCGATGTACACTTTCGTAAGTACTTGCATAACTGCTTCGTGAATCTGGCCCCAGATGTCCCCATCACTGAAATATAAGAAAAAAAGTTCAAAAAACGAAATGAAATATAATGAAAAAATAGAAAAATAAACTATACTCAAGAAATGAACAGTATGGTTAACAAGACAGCTCAATTCCAACGCAATGTCACACAAAATAATTAAATCAGAATTAAAATAAATCGAAATTTAAGAAAATTCCATTTATCAATGAAATCAGAAACAATTCCATTTCAAACAAATTTAGCATAGCATGTGTTGATCTTATGTGCAACAGATGGCGTTGTTTTTCAAAAACACATGTTTTTACCTGTCACAAAGGTGGCATCTATATAGTAGGTATATGAAAAGACGCGCCTATTCAAATGCAACATTGTGTCAAAATTTCAAAGCAATCAGTGAAGAAATTTTAGAGATTACAGCATGTGTTGCTCTTACGACCAACAGATGGTGCTGTTTTTCGAAATAAGCATGTTTTTTCTTGTCACAGGTGAGGCAGGTATATAGTAGGTATGTAAAAAGATGCGTCTATTCGAATGCAGCGTTGTGTCAAAATTTCAACGCAATCGGTAAAAAGGTTTCCCTCACATGAAAAACAAATGAAAATAACAGTTTTTCAGAAAAAAACATGTTTTTTACCATCACAGATGCGACATCTGTATAGCATGTTTATAAAAACCTGCTCGGACGCGAATGGAACGTTGTGGGAAAATTTCAAAGCAATTGGTGAAGAAATTGCGGAGATTAGCGATTATGAACAAACGAATATTTCCATTTTTATTTATATAGACCAGCAGTACCCGGCCACGCGTTGCTGTGGCTCAACAACGCATGTGCGTTGCTGAACCACAGCAACCTTCCCTGTCCCCCAGTCCTCACCACCATTCCCTTCTCACTCGTCTCCTCGGCCTAACAATTCCCAACTCCACCGTCCTCTCGTCCTCCCCACCATTCCTCACTCCACCATCCCCCTCATCTTTCCCTCCGTGCCCATCTCCCCTGTCCCCTTTGTCCTCCACACCATTCTCCATTCCCCCATCCCCTCGTTCCCACCATCCCAAACTGCCCCATCCCCTCGTCCTTCCCCACCTTTACCCCCCTTTTTTGTCCCCATCGTCCTCCGCACCATCTCTCACTTCAGTCCCCTCGTAATCTCCACCATTCCCCACTCCCTCATATGGTTCCTTCCCAAATGGTCTGATGTTCCCATCAGAAAATTTGGAACATCATACCATCTGATGTTTCCATCACTGAAATATAATTAAAACAGTTAAAAAACTAAATGAAAATATGAAAAAATATAAAAATGAAGTATACTCACGAAATGAACGGTTTGGTAAAAAAAAAATGCTCAATTCCAATGCAATTCACACAAAATAATCAAATCAAAATGAAAATAAATCAAAATCTATGAAATTCAGTTTATCAATGCAATCAGAAACATTGAAAATAAATTGTAACATTTCCAAGTATAACGTGTGTGTTGCTCTTACATGCAACAGATGGCACTGTTTTTCAAAAAATGCATAGTTTTACCTGTCACAGGTGTGGCATCTATACTTACGAAATGAACGGTATGGTAAACAACACAGCTCAATTTCAACACAATGTCACACAAAATAATTAACTAAAAAATAAAATAAATCGAAATCTATGAAAATAAAATTTATTAATGCAATCGGAAACACTGAAATGGAATTCGTGACATATTTAATATATCGTGCATGTTGCCATTATGTGCAACATATGGTGCTGTTTTCAAAAATGCATGTTTTACCTGTCACAGGGGTGGCATCTATATAGTATGAATATTTAAAGACGCGCCTATTCAAATAAAACATTGTGTCAAAATTTCAAATCAATTGGTGAAGAATTTTTGGTGATTACAGCGTGTGTTGCTCTTACGTCCAACAGATAGTGCTATTTTTCAAAAAAAGCATGTTATTTCCTATCACAGGTGAGGCATGTATATAGTAGATATATAAAAAGATGCGCCTATTCGAATACAACGTTGGGTCAAAATTTCAAAGCAATTGGTAATGAGGTTTCGAAGATTTCTTTCACATGAAAAACACACTTTTTCAGAAAGAGCATGTTTTATACCGTCACAGAGGTAACATCTATATAGTATGTATATTAAAACCTGCTCGGATGTGAAAGGAACGTTGTGTGAAAATTTCAAAGTAATCGGTGAAGAACTTTCGGAGATTATCGATTTTGAACAAACGAATATTTACATTCTTATTTATATAGATTATCACGATACTGACGAGTAAATACACAAGTATCCAAGTTACTTCAGTAACAAATATTCAAGCCCTACAAAGTTTGAACATAAAGTTACCATGTCTACTCCTGAAAAACTAAAGAGATCCCTGGTAGGCCTTAAAGGTCAATTAAATAGATTGCTCAATAAGTCAGAAAACTTATCAAAGGCAACTCTAGTTGATTACCATCAGTTGGAAATTTCTCTGAGAGTAGCTGATCTCAAGTTCGAACAAGTCAAGGCTATGATTGGGTCTTACATCACTGTGTTAACGGATAGTGACATTGATCCTGATGAAATAGATCAAGCTATAGCAGAAACATCTCAGTATGAAGATAACACCCAAGACATATTTAATCTTCTAATTGGTTTAGTTGAAAACTATACAGTAACTCCAAAGATTCCTGTATCTCATCCCAGTGTATTACAAGCAGAGGCACGTTTATCTTCTTTGGACTTGCCCACATTTGCTGGACTGGATGAAGAGAATTGAGATACATTTTGGACATCATTTAAAGTCCATATTCATTATAAAACTTCTATGGATACGGTAATCAAATTTTCTTACCTTCAAAGCCGCCTCAGAGGGGAAGCTAAGAAGTAAGTAAGTAATTATCAAAAGAAGGCACCAAACCGGGAAGGCTATGTTGCACCATCAAATCCGCAGAATAATCAGAGGGCGCTAAATATCACCAAGGATGCCAATATGAGAACAAAAACGCTTAAGGCGAACGATATCAAAAGTATCCGAGTCACCAAGAATTCTATTGAGGGACAGGTGACCGCGAGGGGCGGTCAGAAAGCAAGACATACGCTCGTCCTGGAAGTCAGGACATTCAAGAAAGACATGCACGACCGTAAGAGGGACAATGCAACTAGGACAATAAGGAGCAGGTATGCGCTCCATCAAGTGACCATGGGCTAAGCGAGTATGGCCAATACACAACCTCGCCAGAGCTGTTTCCCATCACCGGTTACGGTGGTAGGAGGACGGCCACGAGGAAACACAACATTTAAGAGTACGGAGTTTGTTACCAGTAACAGACGACCAAGAAGCCTGCCAATGGATAAGGACAAAGGAATGGATAACCGTGTAAAAGTCGGAATATGGAATACCTTTACAAGAGACGGGACAAGAGCGGACAGCTTCCTTGGTGGCAGCATCCGCACGCTCATTTAAAGACACACCAATATGGCTGGAAACCCAACAAAACTCACCCGACTTAAATTTACTGTGAACAAGAAACATCCAATGCTGGATCTCGACAGCTACTGGATGAACCGGATTAAAGGACCCGAGAGCCATGAGGGCACTACGAGAGTCAACAACAACTACAAAGGAAGACTGACAATGAGAAAGCAGGAGACGAAGAGCATAGAGAATAGCATAAAGCTCCGCTGTAAAGATGCTAGCCTCCGGAGGTAAGCGACACATATAAGTGCAATCAGGAAAAACAACAGATTAGCCAACACCGTCCGTAGACTTAGACCCATCGGTGAAGACAGAAATGGAGCGGGAGTGAGAAGAAAAGTGCTCAAGGAAAAGACGTTTTAGAACCGTAGGAGGGGTAAAAGCTTTAGTGATACGGATCAAGGAAGTACAAAACCGCGGAAGAGGGACTCTCCACGGGAGCAAAGAAGGAACACGAGGAGAAACATTAGAAATATGAATGGAAAGAGAATCCTGTAAGCGAGATAACCGGACAGAAAGAGGGAGGTGTTGAAGAGGAAGAAGAACTGCAGGAGGGGCAAAAGTTAAAGCACGACAGAGGCGAGAGGAAGTATGTTGTAAGGACCGCGCCAGATAGCGAAGACAGTAGCGATCACGGCGGTCTTGGAGAGACAGGAAGCCAGTGTCAACATACAAGCTAAGGACGGGAGTCGAACGAAAGGCACCAGAACTGAGGTGCAACCCAGTATGGTGCAAAGCATCAAGACAGCGAAGAGTAGAAGGAGAAGCAAACGAGTAAGCAGGGCAACCATAATCGAGCTTAGACAGGACGAGAGAGGAATGTAAAACAAGGAGAGTGCGCCTATCTTCCCCCCAAGAAGTATGAAACAAGACCCGAAGGAGGGTAAGGGCCTTAGAGCACTCAACACGGAGGTAAGAGATATGGGGAGACCAAGACAAACGAGTGTCAAGGAATAACCCCAAAAGCTTCGCAGGAATCTGTGTACTCAAGGGGATGACCATAAAGTGACAAAAAGGGACGAAGAACGACCCGTTTCCGCATAAAAGTCATGGCACAAGTCTTAGAAATAGAGAACTTGAAGCCATGATCGGTGGCCCAAGACGACACAGCATCAATTGCAAGTTGAAGCCGGCGTTGAAAGAGACGCGAATCATCACCCTGACCACAAAGGGTAAGATCATCGACATAGAGAGCAGAGAAGACACCTGAAGGAAGAGAGGAAAGAAGACCATTGAGGGCAACCAGAAAAAGAATAGTGCTCAGAACACTACCCTGGGGCACACCTTCGTATTTCTGAAAAGAGGCAGAGAGAGCGGTACCAAGGCGCACCCGAAAGGAACGACGAGAGAGGAAGCTGTGGAGAAAGAGAGGGAGATGACCACGAAGGCCAAAAGAATGAAGTTGAGATAGAATATGATATCGCCAAGTGGTGTCGTAAGCCTTTTCCAGGTCAAAAAGGACGGCAACAACGGAGGTCCTCGCAGCAAAAGCAGTACGAATATAGACCTCCAAGTTCACCAGGACATCTGTCGTGCTGCGGCACTTGCGGAAACCAAACTGAGAAGGGGAGAGGAGGTGATGGTGTTCCAGGAACCACATCAGACGAATGTTAACCATACGTTCAAAGAGTTTGCAGACAACTTGTGAGGGCAATACGGCGAAAGTCCTTAGGGGAAGTACCCAGAGACCCAGGTTTGCGAACAAGGAGGACAACAGCATCGAGCCAGTCCTCAGGGACTGACGACGACTCCCAGATACAATTATACAGACTCAGTAAATACTGAGACGTGCACGGAGGGAGATGGCGAAGCATCTCATAATGAATACCATTGGAGCTCGCCGCCCTAGAACCGCAGAGGGCCAGGGCAGAACGAAGCTCAGAGAGAGAGAAGGGATCATTATAGGGAAGCCGAAGACGGGTGCAGAAATCTAAAGGACGAGACTCAAGAACAGGTTTACGAAGAAGGAAAGATTGGGAAAGATGAAGACCAGAGCTAACAGAAGAAAAGTGAGAACCCAGTTCGGAAGCGACCTGCAATGGGTCTGCCACAAGAGTATCATGGAGGTGAAGGACCGGTGAAACATCGGGAACGAACTTACCCGCTATCTCGCGGATATGCTTCCAGATCTGGGGCAGAGGAGTTTCGGACGTAATTGTTGAGACATAAGATGCCCAACATTCACGTTTAGCCGTACGGATGGCCCTACGGGCCACCGCACTCGCTTTCCGAAAGAAAAGAAAAGAATCGGCCGTTTGCCGACGGCGGTGCCTCTTCCAGGCTGCACGCTTACAGCGGACAGCCCGGGCACAATCCGCATTCCACCAGGGAACGCACTTCCGCGGACCCCGAGAGGAAGAGTGAGGAATAGAGCGGAGGGCCGCGGTGAAGACAGTGTCATGAAAAAGGAGAAGAGCGCGAGGGAGAGGTCAGAGAGAGCAGCACTGAGGGTAAATAGGTTCCAGTCCGCTTTAGCAAACTGCCACCTAGGAAAAGAGAGGGAAGAGGGAAACGAGAAAAAGGAAACAAGGATAGGGAAATGATCACTGCCATGGAGGTCATCAAGAACCTGCCACGTGAAATCTAAGTAAAGAGAAGAAGAGCAGAGAGAAAGATCAAGACAGGAAAGGGTGCAAGTCCGAGAGTCCAAATAAGTGGGCTCACCAGAATTCAGAAGAGACAGGGAAGAAGAGAGGAGAAACGGCTCAGGAAGGCGACCCTGGGTATTCGTCAGAACATCACCCCAAAGAGAATGACGACAATTGAAGTCACCCAGCAGGAGCACAGGCTACGGCAAGGAGTCCAAGAGGTGTTTCAAGTCAGGAAGAGAAAGTGGGACACTCGGGGGGAGATAAATGCAACAAACTGTGTACCATTTCCCCACAAAGATACGAGCAGCAGAACAATGGAGAGGCAAAGGAAAAAGTAAAGGAACAAAGGGAACTTCAGCGCGGATCAAGAGAGCAGAAGAATTAGGAGCCCCAGCAAGGGCTGGGGGGGGGAGAGAAAGGAATAGCCACGAAAGCGATCAGGACGAGCACCAAGCATCGGCTCCTGGAGACAGACACAAAGGGGCGAAAACCGCGAAATCAGAAGTTGGAGTTCGAGGAAATTGGCGTAATAACGTCGAACGTTCCATTGAAGAATACCCAGCAAACACAAATCATCTACACAACGTTCGCCTATCTCTTCCCATAGGTGTGGGAATAATTTGCATTGAGAATGGTGCAGGAGAGCCTTTGAGAAACTTTTACTCCAAAAATCCAAACACAAAGGTTTAATTATAAATTGTTTTTCTACAATTATTTTCTTCCAAATGTAAAACAAATAGTTTTTACATGTTTAAATATAAAATTTATGGTGTTTTTTTGTAAAATTCATTAATAAATTGTGAATGATATATATTGGCTGAGTGAAACCTTTAAAATCCATTTAGTTATAATTTGAACAGAAAAAAGTAGTTTTCCAAATTTTCTAAAAATCACTCTTTTTAACACAATTTGACTCCTTATGCATTCCACTAAACACTATATCATGTTTAAATATATAATTTATGTATTATTCCCTAAAATAATTTATATAAATTATATAAGTTGCTGGAAAGTGGTGTTAAAGAATCTGAAAACTTTTTGTTGTGTTATAATTGGAATGTTCTTATTAACTATGTCTCAAGTTCACAGTTTATCAAACAAGAATATTAACATTCGTCAACTCTTAAAATCTTATATGTTATCTTGCTGGTGCAAAATGGGTGAATCTTTAGGAACAGCTATAGTATCTATATATCACAAATGGTGTTTTCCCTAACTCAAACAATGTAGGGTTTATTATTCTACACATATTTCTAATGACTCTTAGATGTTTACATTCTCTGAAGTATAATTGTGAAGGCTGTGTCCATCACTCTCAACACAGATTCTTAAACTCCTCTCTACAGGTTCAACTATATAATTAGTTTCCATTTTGAATCTCCATGGACATTTGTATCCAAAATGAAACCAATGTGGTTTCCTTCAGTGCCTTCAGCCAGCACATTTGCTCATTCATTTCCACAGATTCCAACATGGTAGGGGATTTACAGAAATTTGTATATTCATATTGTTATATATTAAAAATATGAATGCAGTTCAATATGATAAGACAAATACATGAGTTTATGATAAATTCGTTTTCTGTGATATACCATTGATATGCTCTTTTTTTCTTTAAACGGCAGACTAAACTAAAGTGCTCACATCAACAGATTTGATGTATAAATGGTCAACGCTCAACAGAGTTAGTATAAATGTATTAGTATAAATCTTACTTGTCTCATTGTTAATTCACATTCAATGTCAACTTGTGGTTTTGATGTGGCACGTTTGGCCAAGACACCCCACCCCATTATGCACCCCATACCCATCTTGTGGGCGGTTGTGGAAAGGGTTACAGAGGCACATAATGGGCTCAGGGACTGAACCCCACAATTCATTTAGCTAAGCAAGTTACAATCTTGATGAGCTAGTTACAAAATTCAATATAAGTCATCACATCAACAATGGGTTCGAGATCAACCTCAAGTACAGGTTCTAAATTAAGCAACTGACATATGTGGAGAGCTAGTATCAAAATTTATATGTTTGTCCTGCACACCGCCCCCCATCCAGTGGGCAGCGGTGGATAGGTTACAATCACTTAGTTGTTATCTACAGTTAGCAAACTGGGGATATTTGGCTAAAATTTCTGGTAGCAGATCATTTTGAATGATATATTGACACATCGCTGGAACATTGGTTATAGAATTGTCTCTAAATTCAAGTATCTTTTCGCACTCCATCACATAGTGACGGAGGGTGTGCGAATAATTTTGTTGACACAGTTTACATTTGGTCAGGTCTACATCAGCAGATAATGAGAATTCCCAGAGATACTTCTAACCGAGTCTAAGCCGAGCAGTAGTAACATCTAGAAGTCTGCTGATTTTATTGGATGATCCATAGATGTGTGGCTCCTCTTGTATGATAGTATGATGATAGATGGAATTACTAGTTCCAGTTTCTAGGCAGGCGATGAGTACTCACAATAACCTTAATTAAGCGTCAAAACAAAAATGTGTATACTCTTTTTACTCTCCTGACCTTAGTTCTCGAGCTATGTATTTCATTTTGGTACCAACGTGTTCGCAATAACATTCTCTAGAAGAACATCAGGTAAAACGGTCACCAAAGGTTATATGAATACCAGCACCCAATAAATACCTACGTAGATGACTCGCCGTGAGTGCCCAAGAGCAACAAAATGTTTTTACTCTTGGGATTGTTATCACTTCCACACTTGTCCTAAAGCGTTAATTTTGGTATCAATGTACTTGCAATGAAATTCTCAACACGGTGATATGAATATAAACGTAGAATAATGGTCGCTGCCCACCCGCAAGAGTGTGGGAAGTGGCGGAACTGTTACCCAGTATTGGTGACAAGACGACACATGGGCGATACAGCGCTTTGAAAGTTTATAATTATTTCACTGTCCTGACATTATTATTGTATGTACGTCATTCATTTTTGTGCCAATGTTTTCGCAATAGAATGTTCTATGAGCCCGTAGGTAAAAAGGAGCAACAAAGCGTAAGATAGAATAGCACCATATATAAAACAACGCTGGTACATATCAGTGAGCGTCAAACACACACGAAATGTGTGTGTTTGATGGTGGTCAAACGATGTTTGATGTGTTTGATCAGGTGATGTCCTGATCCGCCTAATTAAAGTATGAATTATGTTGAGAAAAATAAGAAAAAAGGGAAAAAACAGGGGTGGGAGAAACATGACAGAAAAAGAGTAAAAATACAATTTGGTCAACAAAACAGCATTGTTTAAAATAAAAGATATGGATTGACATTTTGGTGGTTAGGTAGGTTACATTGAGTTAATTAGGTAGTACTTAGTGTTTATCTGTTATAGATAGGAGCTGCATGCCTGGTATGGGCCAATAGGCCTTCTGCAGTTACCTTTGTTTTTATGTTTTTGCCCTGTAACCTAAATGGTTAGAGAGGCACATATATGGGCTTAGGGACTGAACCCCACACTACATTTAGCTAAGCTGGTTACAATCTTGATGATATAGTTACAAAATTCTGTATAAGTCATCACATTATCAATGGGTTCGAGATCAACCACAATTTCCTGAATGGATATAACAAAGGGGATATTAATAGGTTATTAAAATTGTCAACACACGATAGAACACGAAACAATGGGTATAAATTGGATAAGTTTAGATTTAGGAAAGACTTGGGTAAATACTGGGTCAGTAACAGGGTTGTTGATTTGTGGAATTTTTCTTAACTTATAAATTTATCTTTATTTATTTTAAACTGGTTGGGAGAGGTACAGTTTTTAACATAATTGGGAAGGTCATTCCACATTCGAGGTCCCTTGATTTGTAAAGCATTTCTAGTTTGACTAAGTCGTACTCTTGGAATATCAAATAGGTATTTGTTTCTGGTGTGGTGCTCATGGGATCTGTTACAACCTTCTAGGAAGCTTTTAGGGTCAGGATTGACATTACAGTGCAGCGTTTTATATATATAAAATACACATGAGAGTATGTGCAGGGACTTAATATCTAACATATTCAGAGATTTGAGTAAGGGGTCCATATATACTGCCCGGTTGCCTGAAATGCTATATGCCTACTATATTGGCTTTAGGTATTGTATGCACTAGCTCTATCTATAAATCCAACATTATGTTTGTAAATCAACTATGTATGTACTTTCCTGAATAAAATTGACTTTACACTTATATTCTCTGTGGATTTGTTATCCCCTATCGTTTGGGAGAAAAAAAATGACTAATACGTTCGGCGAATGACTTTGACTTCAACTTCACTTTGACTTCGTTCATGTCATCGTATTTTCCGTAATATATAAAGGTTATGACAATGCAATTATATTATTGTGTGCAAATAAGTTGGAAATTTCATGTACCCTAAAAAGAGTAAAATAAAGAATAAGAATAATTAAATAATTGTTGTAGTAAATTGTCACACGTTCATCATACGCAAACGAACACACAGTGTGGAGCGTCAGTAGACCAAGGTCCGCGCCATTTTAAAACACGGCTTCGAATGTAAGTAATGTTTTTCTCGTACTAACACTGTGTTATGCAATAGATTAGGTCTTGAATTCACAAATTTAGGTGTTACATCTGACAGAGTATGTTAGACGGTGTAATGCTGGTCCATGTTGACGTATTTGTGGGCTTGGTTGGTTTACATGTGATGGCACCCAATATCGGCACCCCACAACATGCTGTTGAAGTTGGAATGCATGGCATAGGCTCCTCACACAATGTTCTTTATGTGGTCCTCAGGTGATAGTTTTCTATTTAGAACCACCCCTAGATCTCTTTCTTTATCAGAATTCCTTAAAGATTTCTCACATGGTTTTCCTAATGATAGATTGTGGGCTGTAAGGGACAGGTGGGATGTATGGATTAGTTGATAATAGTTCCAGTCCACCTGTAGACAGGGATCTCACATCAGCTTGTATATTATACAAGGATAAGATTTGATAAATTCAGTTATTTGACTGAACACTGGCTCTGTTTAAATCAGAGATTTAAACATACATAGTCTAACCTAGCTCCATAACTAACTGCCATTAGCCGGCTCTGTTTAAATCAGAGATTTAAACATACTTAGTCTAACCTAGCTCCATAACTAACAGCCATTAGCCATTAGCCATCCATGTACAGCCATCAGCCGGGCCATAGACCGGCTATTTTGCTTTTTTCCCAAGCCGGTCTATGGCCCGTGTTTTTTTTTTTATGCCTCCGTGGCCCATGCACAGGTCCGTTCAAGGGGATTAAATAGCCGGTCTATGGCCCCTGGGTTTTACAAACTTTTTTTTCCCAAGATGGTCTATGGCCCGTGTTTTTTTTCGATGCCTCAGTGGTCCATGCACATGTCCGTTCAAGGGGATTAAATAGCCGGTCTATGGCCCCTGGGTTTTACGAACTTTTTTTTCCCAAGCCGGTCTATGGCCCGTGTTTTTTTCCGATGCCTCTGGTCCATGCACATGTCCGTTCAAGGGGATTAAATAGCCGGTCTATGGCCCCTGGGTTTTACAAACTTTTTTTTCCCAAGCCGGTCTATGGCCCGTGTTTTTTTTCGATGCCTCAGTGGTCCATGCACAGGTCCGTTCAAGGGGATTAAATAGCCGTTCTATGGCCCTAGGGTTTTCTCAAATTTTCTTTCATAGCCGGTCTATGACCCCTGGGTTTTACGAACTTTTTTTTCCCAAGCTGGTCTATGGCCCCTGGGTTTACGAACTTTTTTTTCCCAAGCCGGTCTATGGCCCCTGGGTTTTACAAACTTTTTTTTCCCAAGCTGGTCTATGGCCCGTGTTTTTTTTCGATGCCTCAGTGGTCCATGCACATGTCCTTATCACATGTTTCAAAGTCCTTATCACATAGCACATGTATCAAACCTTATTACAGGTAAAACCAGTAGGCAGTCTACTGTATTTTATCAAACCCTTATTAGAATAATAGATCTCGTAATAATTTTGCAAAAATAGTGGCATTTACTATTTTAAAAAGATTATTAAAAATTTACCGATATGGTGCATTCGGAAGACAAACCCAATTTTTCACTTTTGACAATTGAGCTCGGGTGCAGGAGGGGGGGGGGTTGTGTAAAAGCCTGGTTTGTGCCTCGGAGAGGCTATGGGATCCAGTAAGATCGTCCTTCCTTTCCTCCCTAGAATCTGGATGTAGCAGGTGCTTAATTGTCAAAAGTGAAATATTGGAATTGTCTTCCGAATGCACCATATCGGTAAATTTTTTAATAATCTTTTAAAAATAGTAAATGCCACTATTTTTGCAAAATTATTACGAGATCTATTATTCTAATAAGGGTTTGATAAAATACAGTAGACTGCCTACTGGTTTTACCTGTAATAAGGTTTGATACAGATGATTATGATTATGGTTTTGGCCTCCACCACCCTCTCACCTAACTTGTTCCAACCATGTCTACCACGCTGCTTGCGAAAGTTAATTTTCTAATATTTCTGTGGCATCTTTGTTTGGTTACCTTTTACAATATCTTCTTTTTATTCTACCATCTAGTTTTGGCATTTTATGCCTCTAACCTGGGTGCCACTTATTGGCATGTCTATACCTTTTCCAGTTGATGTGATTCTTTAGATATGGGCACCATATCTCCAGGTGTTCTTCACATTTAGCTTTAATTATTTTTTCCAATATTTTCACTTACTCTTGTAATACAGGGTTCGAGGTTCCCTATAGTGTCCTTTATTGAAATAGAGTTTAACAACAATTTCAATGTCCCTATTTTCTTTTAGATTATATCTCAACATATAATTAACACTTTCGCGCTTTAGATTAGAGATAACTCGTCACCGTTTTTTCTTACGATTCCGCATAACAGCCTACTTTTGTCGTCCATTGAAAAAATATTTCTATAAATTCCATTTTTTAACCGAAATGGATGGGGATACTCTCAGATTTTTCTCCATGAAATTCCCGTTCTCCCTCTCCGAACACATGGCATCTCGACCTACCCGGTCACGTGGTATACCACATGTTCCCAACATAGATGCCAGCACAGCTCCTCCTGCTGACGTGGCAGTTTCAACACCCGGGCCCATCTGGTGCGAGGCGTCCTCTGTTCACCTCAACACCTCAAGCCCACTCATCAACCACAAATTCTGAAATGGACATTGAGGACATAGAACCACTTGATGTTTCTGATTTCATAGAAGATTCTACTACAAGTTTGGTGGTTCCTGTAGAAGACAATATTCCTCCAGTGCATCCAAGAAATACAAGAATTATAGATTCAGAACAGCGTCTCAACTACAAGTTGACGCATGAACTCGTGCACTTGGGGTAAAAAAGAAGATGCCGTGTTTGTTTCAAGTCTGGCAAAAGGAAGGACGTGATATATGGATGTAAAACTTGTGATGTGGCACTGTGCGCTGCGCCTTGCTACACAAGGTACCACCGAAGAAAGATATTTTGGGTGGAGAAAAAATAACTACCGGCAACAGATTCACTCCGCCTAAGAAACATCAGATGAGCAACTTCAGGATCAGAAGCCTGAAGATGGTGGAGTGAAGAAAAAATGCTCAACTGTTGATCTTCAATCAACATAGACAGGGTAAGTACACCTATTTGGAATTTTTTATCATCTATAAGAAGTTATATTATATTATATACGTTTTGTAGAGAATTTATTTGCGAATTTTTTGGTACCAGAATGAATATTATATCACATAAACTTCTATGAGTAAAAAAAAAAAACACAAAGTATGTTTGGGGGTGTGGCGGGTGTGGCTCTGGGTGTGGCGGCCGTGTGGCAGTGGGTTCCCTTTAGCCGTTGATATATCCAACACGTGGGAAATATTTGTATGTGTTATGCATATGTCTGTGTAGGGAATTTTACTGTGATCACTGTCATACAAATTATAAAATGTTTCAACAAGTATAAACATGACAAACATCAAACGAACGAAAACAATGCGTTCGTTTCTGCCGCGAACGCATACTGAGCGACGTGGTTCTATATTTAGCGCTTCTCTTACACATGCTTTGTACAAATGTTATACATTTCATCTTATAGAAAATTTTATTGCGAACACATTGGTATAAAAAAGAAATACGTACATAGAAAAGTAGGGTCAGGAAACGTAAAAATGTATAAACTTTCCAAGCATGATTTCCCCCCTGTGTTTTCGCCAGTGCGCTCGCGGCTAACTACTCTCCACTTCACACACTCTTGCGGGTGGGCAATTACCTATATTAAACATTCATATGCATATGTCCGTGTAGAGACTTTTATTGCGATTCCAATGATACCAAAATTAGCGATGTAGGACAACTGTAGGCTTCGCAACCATTAAGAGAGTGGAAACATTTTGTTGCTGTTTGGCGCTCTCGGCGAGTGATCTGCATAGTTTTTTTTTTGGTGTTGATACTCCTTATGCTTGGGCGGCATTTTGTAGGTATGCTCTTATAGACAATTTCATTGCGAACACAGTGATACCAAATTTAAATACGTGCGCCTTCAATTATTGTCAGGACAGTCAAAAGAGTGTACACTTTTTCGGTCTTACCGCATAGGCGCGCGAAGTGCCGAAAGCATCTGGGGTATTGATTTTTTTTGAACGCCAAGAGCGCGAAAGTGTTAATGTCCAACAGGACATGATTACTCTTTCCAATGGGAGGATGGTGTTGAATATTTGATCTAGTACTGATGGAATAATTTATATAATAATCACTAGAAATTATTTCGATAAGAATTTGAATTTATGCATGTCTTTGTTTTGGCATGCCTCTATTTCCACATGTTACATTTCTGCATGTCTCCAATTCTGGAAGTGTTCACTTTTGCATGTGCCTGACAAGGATGTTATATGCACCAGCTTTAATTATCACACATTGTATATAATGAATGACTTATTTTTAGAATTTTAATACATATTGCATCTGTCAATACATTAAAACAATAATATAGGTAATATGGTAGTCTAATGTAGAAATTTGACACTCTTTAACAGAATGTACGAGTATAAGCGAAAAAAGCGACTCCAATACAACAACAGATGGATGCAAGTATCAAGAAGGCTAAAACGTATACACAAAATGCATCCAAATACAGCTGTACACACTAGTGAACCCATTAATCTTACTGAGGCAGCATCAAGTTCAGAGACTGAGTCGTCAGACAATGACATTAGTTCTTTTGAAGCCGCGTCAAATCAAGAGTATGGATTAGGCTCTGAAATTGATGATTTACACATGAATCTTACTGATATTCATGATGTATTATCTAATTCTCAAAGTGAGGAGGAGAATGATGACCATGATAATCATCATTCACTTGTTTACCCACAGAATTTATTAATTCAGTGGGTAAACAAGAATGGTGTTACACACAATGCTGTTGATGAATTATTAAAAATTTTGAGGCAAATGGGAATTGACTACATACCAAAAACAGCTCGGACACTAATCAGTTCTGAAAGGTACATAGAAACTCAGCAAAAATCTGGAATGAAATATGTCTACTTTGGGTTAAAAGAGGAACTGTTAAAAAACATAAGTAGATATCCAAAAGCAACTATAAAAGGACTGAGACAATTATTATTGTCATGTAACATTGATGGCCTTCCTATATTTAGAAGCACAAATGATGCTTTGTGGCCAGTTCTCTGTGCAGTAATGAATATTAAACCTTTGAAAGTCTTTCCAGTTGCCCTCATGTATGGACGTTCTAAGCCAAGTGATTTAAATTTCTTATATGATTTTATATCTGATATGGATGACCTTTTGTTGCATGGGATTCAGTATGGTAACAGAACTATCAACATAAAATTACAATGTGTAATTTGTGATGCACCTGCTAAGGCTATGGTGAAGTCCATAAAACTGTTTTCAGGATATTATGGCTGTGACAAATGTGAACAGAAAGGTACTTGGATGGGGAAAATGACATATCCAGAAGTAACAAATTTAACCATTAGAACAGACACACGCTTCCGTAATCAATCTAACTCGCTACATCATCATGGTAAATCACCATTCTGTGACTTGAACATAGACTTAATTGCAGCGTTTCCCATTGACTATATGCACCAGGTGTGCCTTGGTGTTATGAAGCGACTTCTTGTCACCTGGATACGGAAAAACACATTTAAATTATGTAGCCGCCAGATTTCTGAAATTAGTGCTAGATTGGTGAGCGTAAAAGATTTTGTGCCCAATATTTTTGCACGTAAACCACGAGGTTTGGAAGAAATTGACAGATGGAAGGCAACTGAATACAGATAGTTTCTTCTCTACACAGGAAAGCTTGTATTGAAAGGTATTCTACCCCAAGAGATGTATGATCATTTCCTTACTCTCAGTGTTGGTATAAGTATTCTTGTTTCGCCCACATGTATGTCCTTAAAATACGGCAAATATGCTCATGACCTTTTGCTGAATTTTGTATCAAGGTGTGGTGATCTGTATGGGAAAGATTTTCTAGTCTACAATGTTCACAGTTTGATTCACCTAACAGCAGATGCTGAGGAACATGGTACTCTTGACAGTTGTTCAGCTTTTCCATTTGAAAATTATTTGCATCAGCTGAAAAAGATGGTCAGATCAAGTAAAAATCCAATTGTCCAAATTACAAAAAGAATAAAGGAGGCTGAAAATACCATGATTTATAAAACATCTCCGGATAATAAAATTTCTCATAAATTTCCTAACAATGTATATTCGTTACCTGGATATAATTGCTGTGAAGTGTTAAGGACTGTACACAGCCGAAGAAGTGAAGAAAATTACTTCATTGTTAGGGTATTTCCTTTTCAAAGCCCAATATTTACTAGTCCTTGTGATTCAAGAATATTTGGGGCCTTCAATGTTAATCCACGTAAGGACTTTTTAAAAAAAGTATCTAGCATTAACACATCAACAAGAGGAATGTTAATCAAGAAAACAGAAAGTACTTATATCTTCTTGTCAATACTACATGATTTATGACTAGTAAGTTTCTTGTGATTATGTTTTTGATTCTTGTGCAAGCTGTAGGAATACTCTTTGCTTACATTGCAAACTTTTAACTTTAGTAAAAAGTATTGTTCACCATCATAACATATTAGAATTAAGGTTAACATTGTTGTTTAGTACTACTATATAAAATTAGTGACTGCTTATTTTCTTAGACACTGATAATGTGCTGCAGAAAATGTCCCTAATCAGTTTAAATTTGTAGATGGCTGAATCTGAAAATAAATACATCGTTGTGGAAGATGAAGAAGGAGAATTGTCAATCATCCATATCAAATGGATGTTTAGTGCATCTGATGTAAGTCAATATATATATATATATATATTGTTTATTTGCAAAATTAAAACATTAGTATTTAAAATATGTGTATATGATATATGTTGATAGATTTAGAGATATATATGTATATAATATATGAAATACAGTGGGGCCTCGATTTATGAGACATACATTTACATATACATATATTTACAAATATATGTCCCCTTTCCAGGGATCAAACGTGGGCTATTGGCCACGTGAAAACCAATCATCGAAAGCCAAAAGAGGAGAAATACCAGACCCATCAAAATGGAGACGTTTCAACATCAGCAAGATTTATTCCATTGATAGTAATTAAATACAAGCATTGATTCATATGGTTTATATCAAAAATTTCTCAATGTTTTGATGTTATACAAAGTTTCGTAATAATGAATTATATATACTCTAATTTTTATTATAGGTACTTGGGAACTTGCCCTAAAACACCTTAAAAAGGCAGAAGAAACGTCAAATATGGAAAGTGACACAGACACAAGTTATCACCATAGGGCAGCAAAATACAGAAGAATACCAAATGATGTGGATGGAGGTATGTAGGAATGAATGTTTAGAGTTATTCAAAATAATTGTTAAAAAAATGAAACATGATTGGCTTAATGGAACAAATAATCTTATTTACTAGGTAATATATTTTGCTAGGTAATATATTAAAATATATATATAGATATATGTTAATAGCTTTTCTGAATGCATTAAACGTTTTTGTTTCAGACAGTGAAGATTCACCACCAAGAAAAGTAACTGTTTCCATGCCCCGAAAGACTGCCGAGTGTAAGCTGACTCTAGATGAACATCAAAATAATATGATACAGGAATCAGGTAATTTAATTTAATTGAAAACATTTTATTTCTTTTTGTATGATGGTTTTCTTTTTAACAGAACAAGACAGAACTGATCAGAACTGGACAGAACTATTTTGTATTTAAAACTATTTTGTAAAGATTTTCTATACAATGCTAATACGCTTCCACCCCTGACAGAATCTTGTGGGACCAGCAAGTCTATCTACAGGCCCAGTAAAATACCTTCCCCTCAAACTCCTAGACAAGACAGAACTGGTAAGCTTTAAGTAACTGGAGAAACATTTACATACACAGATAGTAACGTACTTGTGTATGATTTTAATGTAATATATTTTTACCACCCTTCAGGGTGATGGAAACACTTTAAATGGTGTTGCTCCATTGTATGAAACAATTTTTTAATGCATTCATAAAAGCTATAAGCTAATGTAATAATTCAATAATTACTATTTGTAGTTTTATGTATTTAAAACTATTTTGTAAATATTTTCTATACAATGCTAATACGCTTCCACCCCTGACAGAATCTTGTGGGACCAGCAAGTCTATCTATAGGCCCAGTAAAATACCTTCCCCTCAAACTCCTAGACAAGACAGAACTGGTAAGCTTTAAGTAACTGGAGAAACATTTACATACACAGATAGTAACGTACTTGTGTATGATTTTAATGTAATATATTTTTACCAGCCTTCAGGGTGATGGAAACACTTTAAATGGTGTCGCTCCATTGTGTGAAACAAAATTTTTTTATGCATTCATAAAAGCTATAAGCTAATGTAATAATTCAATAATTACTATTTGTAGTTTTATGTATTTAAAACTATTTTGTAAATATTTTCTATACAATGCTAATACGCTTCCACCCCTGACAGAATCTTGTGGGACCAGCAAGTCTATCTACAGGCCCAGTAAAATACCTTCCCCTCAAACTCCTAGACAAGACAGAACAGGTAAGCTTTAAGTAACTGGAGAAACATGTACATACACAGATAGTAACGTACTTGTGTATGATTTTAATGTAATATATTTTTACCAGCCTTCAGGGTGATGGAAACACTTTAAATGGTGTCGCTCCATTGTGTGAAACAAATTTTTTTAATGCATTCATAAAAGCTATAAGCTAATGTAATAATTCAATAATTACTATTTGTAGTTTTATGTATTTAAAACTATTTTGTAAATATTTTCTATACAATGCTAATACGCTTCCACCCCTGACAGAATCTTGTGGGACCAGCAAGTCTATCTACAGGCCCAGTAAAATACCTTCCCCTCAAACTCCTAGACAAGACAGAACTGGTAAACTTTAAGTAACTGGAGAAACATTTACATACACAGATAGTAACGTACTTGTGTATGATTTTAATGTAATATATTTGTAACGATTCTATTGTTACGTAAAGTATGGTGACAAATAAACACAGACACTAAGATACTATATATATATTTGGTCGAAGATACAGAAGTACACAGGTGATAATTTGGTGTGAGTTGAGCGCACTGAGCGTCGGTACAGTATCTCACAAGTGTCTGCTCTAGACCACACTTGAAAGTAGACTCTGGTTAATGTTTGCTATCCAGCTGCTTGTATGCCCGGGCAATGCCTCACCGTGTTATCCGGGCAACGCCTCACCTCATTCATCTCCAAGGGTTGACAGGAATATTAACAAAGCATTTGGAGCGAGTATATTATTGGGATAATCTACTCGCTACAGAACTCCCCCTCCCAGGGGATGAAAGGAAAAATACTTTGATCAAGGAACTTAGCTGGTCGGTGAATTGTACGCCCTGCTCGCGTCACATAACCATCAAAGTTAACTTTCCTCCTCTTCGCTGATGACATCTAACTGGGGTCGTAGGGTGGGAGGTCGCACAGGATCATCCGTTGTCGTAGGTGGCGGCGCTGCTGGTAACTGTGGTCGAAAAGTGAACTGCGTAGTTGGCGGATGTGTCTCTGGATTTAGCAGTGTCGCAGACGTTTTGAGACGAAGCCTGGAGCAGAGCAGAGAGCTGAGTGAGGCCGGAGTCGTGGAGCTCTATGTGGGAGAGCGTGGCGGCTCGATTGAGAATTGTGAGTGTCTAAACTCGGGGAGCGAGAGCGTGGCGGCTCAATGCGGTCGTAGTCTGCTGTCTGCTCTGTGTCGAAGCTGTAGCGTCTTGGGTTGATTAGGACTGTACACGCCGAGTACTACATTGTTGACTGTGGAAATTGTTGTCTGGTACTAAAAGATGTAGGCAGTGTGTGGACAAGCTCGGTGTAGCAGGAGAGAAGAATGTGCATAATTGTTGCGTCCTTGGGTCGCTGGTGGAGCATTTAGATCTGGGGCGGATGGGCTCGGGCACCAGGACATTAGGAGGTAATGTAGGCACGTAGTTAGGACAACGAGGGAATCACTGCTAGAGCTGAATTGTCCTGGAGGCGACGAAGAGTCAGAAACGCAAGCTGTAAGTCCTGTACTGCGCAAAGGGCTTGAGTCGGCAGAGTATCAAAATGCAGTGAACGTGTAGATGAATCTGACGAAAGAGCAGCTTTCGTGGGCGCCCCTGTAGAACAAGCAGTGCCCTGGCAGCGACGGAGAGTCGGCAGGGCAGGCTGTAGATCCCACATTATGTAGTTACTGATGAAGCTGCCAGATGAGTGAGTAGTGATCGTGGAGCAGCAAACCGTAGTAGATGAAAATGTAGAGATGATCGCGATGAAAATCATAGCTGTGGCAAGGGTGTTGGCAACGTTCCACGACAGGTGGCTGCGGTCCACAGCAAGCAGCAGCAGTGGAGGTCCAGTGAGAGTCCATGTTGTAGTCCATCGTGGACTACAACATGGACTCTCCAATTTATTATAGACTGTGGGTTGGTTGGTGTTGTCGTCGTCGATCCTTCTCTATGGACAACCCAACCCACAACTCGGCAGAGTGCTTATACTAGGAGATCACCCTTGGCGCTTCTGGCTCTTGGAGAGGGGCTCAACGTCACACGCTTAGGGGATGCGGCTCCAACACTTAGCCTCGTTGTCACGTGCACACACCCACTCGAGCCGCTGTGACTCCCCCTTGATCCACGTGAACATGATAAAGAGGTACTATGACAGAGATAAGCCTCTAGGCGATGAAGAACCGATGGAAACCCCATTGCAGGCGACGGTGCTGTGTGGAGGAGACGGCAAAGGGATAGAAGAGGAGAACTGTAAGTTAGAGAAGGCCGATGGCGCGAAGATATCAAATACAGAAAGCCTGGCCAAGATAGGTGAGCGTCTGGGTCATTTGGAGGATGACCAACGACAGGAGCTAGTGGAGATCCTACGGAGGAATAAGTCGTTATTCACGGACGTGCCTAGAAGACACCGCGGAACGGTGCACGAAGTGAATGTAGGGAGTGCTGAGCCCATCAAGCAGCACCCTTACAGAGTTAACCCGGAGAAAGCAGCGGCAATGAGAGCAGAAGTGAAGTATCTGCTAGATAACGACTTGGCAGAGGTTAGCGACAGTGATTGGAGTTCGCCGTGCCTCCTCGTGAAGAAGAGTGACGGCACGTACCGGTTCTGTACCGATTATAGGAAAGTGAATGCACTCACGGTCGCTGACTCGTTTCCGATACCGCGCATTGACGATTGCATTGATCGGATTGGGAGTGCACGGTATGTCTCGAAGATAGACCTGTTGAAGGGATACTACCAGATTCCCCTGTCTGAGGAGGCCAAGAAGATCTCAGCGTTCGTGACACCCGACGGCTTGTACCAATATAAAGTGGTGCCGTTCGGAATGAAGAATAGTGGTAGTTGTTTTCAACGAGTAATGAATCAGGTATTACAAGGCGCGACTGGATGTGCAGTGTACATCGATGATATTGTGGTGTTCGCTGATTCCTGGAAAGATCACGTGGATCGGCTTTTAGATTTGTTCGATCGGTTGGAGAAGGCCAACTTGACGATCAACTTGGCAAAAAGCGAGTTCGGGAAAGCCCGCCTGGAGTACCTTGGATATATAGTAGGGCAAGGCGAGGTTGCTCCGGTAAGAACAAAAGTGGAGGCCATTGACAACTTCCCGGTGCCCAGGAGTAAGAAAGAATTGTTGAGATACCTCGGTATGATTGGGTATTACCGGAAGTTCTGTGAAAATTTCTCCACCATAGCCGCTCCTATGACGAGTTTGCTATCAAAGAGCAAGAAGTGGGAGTGGAATGGAACAGCACAAGAAGCGTTTGAGAAGACCAAAAGACTGTTGACTGAGGCACCTGTACTAGTGTCGCCAGATTTTGAAGCGCCGTTTACGTTATTTGTAGATGCCAGTGATATAGGGGCCGGAGCTGTACTGACGCAGCAGAATGATGGAATTTACCGCCCCGTGTCCTTCTTCTCGAAGAAGTTCGTTAAGCACCAGAGGTCGTACAGTACAGTCAAGAAAGAGACTTTGGCCCTGGTGATGGCATTGAAACATTTTGAAGTGTATGTGAGTGGGGGAGGACACCCAGTAACGGTGTATACAGACCATAATCCCCTAGTTTTCCTGAAGAAAATGAAGCATGCAAACCAGAGATTAACCAGATGGTTTTTATCGCTCCAAGAGTATGACCTGGTGATAACGCACATAAGAGGGCGAGACAATGTAGTGGCTGATGCGTTATCTCGAGCCTAGCCACTGGAATAACTCTCAAAAATAAGGGGAGGGGAGTGTTATGATCTCAGCCTGCAGGAGAAACGAGTCTCCCTTCTTGAGAGTTATTCAGCAAGCCTGACCTAACTAGAAGGTCTAGCAAATGTTGAGGTGATAACCCATATGTAAAATGGCTGGTTGGATATGTATAACAGTTTGAGATTATGGGCAATGCAGAAGAAAATAGATAAATGACTGGCTAGGAGATGTGGACATTTTGCTGGAGGCGTGAGGCTCGCTTCCGGAGGACCTTGACCTCACTTGAGTGCCAGACATCGCAGGGGGAAGCCGCGCTCCGTTGAGCTCCCGTCAGAAGGGAACCCCTAGTGATATATCTCTAAGAGAAGAGAAGTGTGCAGACGTGCCAGCTGTGGGATCGAGCTGGGGACGTGTGGTCTCAAGTCGTGGACGATAATTAGTGAATATTAAGCCGCCCGGAGGCATTATTGTGGGCCGTGGGAGCGCCCTGACCAGACGCCGTCAGAGGGAAAGCGCCCTCGACCAATTAATCTGTGGTAAGCACGATATACGCCAGTTCATAGTGATCACTTGTAGTTGGTCGTGTGCCCAGCGACAGTAGCAATGTTTATTTATAAGTTAGACATGTTTTAATAAGGCAGAAAGCCTGAAATAAGAGAGTGGAGAGGGAGGAACACAGAGCGACGTCCGCCCCCTCTGAGCGCTGGCGGACGACTGAGGGAGCCTGGCTCCGGATGGAGGAAGACCCTCCCAGCGAGTGAGGACCGCCGCCAGGCGAGGTGGAGTATGGACCCGCCCAAAACTGGGGAGTCCACTCTCACTGTATGTAGAGGACAGATAGAGGTTTGAGGCAAGCATATTGTGTGGTTATTTTTGTTTATGTGTTAAAGGGGAACATTTTATTGGAACGTCGATGGGTTGCAGGTTTGTCTTTGGGGAAGAAGTTGCTGAGAACTTCGAAGCCAGCAGATGATGTAGCTGATGAGACTCCAAGGTAGTGGAGCAGAGGACCTCGAGCTGTGAGGAGAAGCAGCAGTGAAGAGGAGTGTCACGTGCTTCTGTAGAGGTGGTGTAGCAGCCAAGAGAGCTGTGGAAGAACCTAACAGAAGGGTGAAGAACCGTAGTTGCACAAGGAAACTTCATGATAGCAGCCGGGAGGAGCTGCAGAGGATCCTGGTAGTGAAGCCCGGAAGAACCTAAGGATATTAGGGTTGTGAACTTCCAGAGGTGGAAGGGGAAGTTCTGGTGGATTACTTATAGGGAGTTGATAGTGTTTGGTTGTCATTAGCGTGCAAGACGCAGTGAGAGGTGAGTGACTGTTGGCATTCTTACGTCAAGGAGTTTTTTTTATACTGGAGTATCAATGAACATTTATACTGGTATATGTTATTGCATTCAAATGCTGATTTTCTATATGTACATTATCTTGCTGATAGTGCAACAGTGTATGTAGGCTTGATCAACTTGAGGAGGTTAATAGTATCAGGTGGTGAACCAGGAGATAGGATACCACTGGATAAGCTGATAATAGAGTTCTGATGGTGTTGGAGTGCAACCTGATTGTGATTATCGAGTATAGGATTCATTATTATTATATGTGTGTATGTATCGTGTATGTGCTTTGTCCAGTAAATGTGTCACAATTTGCTGGTGTTTGCCCTTGTCCTAGTGAGGCTTCCCAGGAGGTAGTAAAGAAGGAGAGAGAAAGAACCAAGAACCACTGCTGTGGACAGGGTAAGAGGTAATACTAGTAAGTCATAGGGGATTGAGATCATATCTCTAAGGAGAGAGTGGGGAGTCACAGCGGCTCGAGTGGGTGTGTGCACGTGACAACGAGGCTAAGTGTTGGAGCCGCATCCCCTAAACGTGTGACGTTGAGCCCCTCTCCAAGAGCCAGAAGTGCCAAGGGTGATCTCCTAGTATAAGCACTCTACCGAGTTGTGGGTTGGGTTGTCCGTAGAGAAGGATCAACGACGACAACACCAACCAACCCACGAGTCTATAATACTGGGTATCGTCGAAACTCTCTGGGGTCACCAACGTAACGGTTCTATTGTTACGTAAAGTATGGTGACAAATAAACACAGACACTAAGATACTATATATATATTTGGTCGAAGATACAGAAGTACACGCCTGTCACCCACGGAAGAGAAGTACAGCACTTTTGATTGGGATAATCTACTCGCTACATATTTTTACCAGCCTTCAGGGTGATGGAAACACTTTAAATGGTGTCGCTCCATTGTGTGAAACAAAATTTTTTAATGCATTCATAAAAGCTATAAGCTAATGTAATAATTCAATAATTACTATTTGTAGTTTTATGTATTTAAAACTATTTTGTAAATATTTTCTATACAATGCTAATACGCTTCCACCCCTGACAGAATCTTGTGGGACCACCAAGTCTATCTACAGGCCCAGTAAAATACCTTCCCCTCAAACTCCTAGACAAGACAGAACTGGTAAGCTTTAAGTAACTGGAGAAACATTTACATACACAGATAGTAACATACTTGTGTATGATTTTAATGTAATATATTTTTACCAGCCTTCAGGGTGATGGAAACACTTTAAATGGTGTCGCTCCATTGTGTGAAACAAAATTTTTTAATGCATTCATAAAAGCTATAAGCTAATGTAATAATTCAATAATTTCTATTTGTAGTTTTATGTATTTAAAACTATTTTGTAAATATTTTCTATACAATGCTAATACGCTTCCACCCCTGACAGAATCTTGTGGGACCAGCAAGTCTATCTACAGGCCGAATACAAATCCTTCCCCTCATACTCCTAGACAAGACAGAACTAGTAAGCTTTAAGTAACTGGAGAAACATTTACATACACAGATAGTAACGTACTTGTGTATGATTTTAATGTAATATATTTTTACCAGCCTTCAGGGTGATGGAAACACTTTAAATGGTGTCGCTCCATTGTGTGAAACAAAATTTTTTAATGCATTCATAAAAGCTATAAGCTAATGTAATAATTCAATAATTACTATTTGTAGTTTTATGTATTTAAAACTATTTTGTAAATATTTTCTATACAATGCTAATACACTTCCACCCCTGACAGAATCTTGTGGAACCAGCAAGTCTATCTACAGGCCGAGTACAAAACCTTCCCCTCAAACTCCAAGACAAGACAGAACTGAAAGCTCTCCTTTCGAAAAATCTAGTAAGTACCGATTTATTATGTGTTGATTCTTTATTTTTTGTTATACATACAAGAAAATACATTGAGGGAGAGTACAGACTTGAAATTTTACATTCTTGTAAAGCAACTAAGTAGATGATGGTAGTATCATCAAACAATACAGGTTTAATCATGTTAGAGACATAAAGCAGATCATTGATCTATATAACAAATAGGAGGGGGTCTAAGGATGCTGCCCTGTGTCACCCCTATCATAGAATGGGAGAGGTTACATAATTGAAGGCTACATGACAGTAGCCCATTTGACAGTGACCTGACACCAATGTGTCTGTCACTAAAATAGGATCCACTAAGGATCAATACATATATCATATATATGCAACACTAAATGCTTGTTCTAGTAAGCTTTTTTTTTTTTTTTTGCAGTAACAGAAAAAATGGAATACATAATGAAGGAATTATCAAAATTGACTGTTTTATCAGGGGATATCCTGAATATTGTCAAAATGACGGAAACCCATATGTCAAAAACACATGGAGATATACCAATCCTGGAAGACATTCTTCCATCCCCACTTGAAACTGTTGAGCAGGTGGAAAGTCTGTCACACGAGCTAAAATTTAACAGTGAATATAAAAAGAGTATGGTAAGTGTTGCTTAATTCTTTTAGCCTGAGTATGGTAGGTGTTGCTTAATTTTTTTAGACTTGTACATATGTCTTTTGATTAGTTTTTTTGCGAATGAAGGAAGGTGGGGTGGCACATAATTGATTGTTCAGTGTTATGTTTAAGGTACAAATAAAACAAAAGCAAAAGTTACTCAAATTCGTTGATTTTTGTAATAGTTAAGAAGGAAAATATTTTAATGCTATTTATTTAATACAGTTGGAAATTAGAAAATCTAATGTTGAGATTGAAAGATATATATTATTCTCTATTACCTTACAGCTTATGCATTATTTTAACAGGTCCAGACGCTGTCTCAAATGGGTGGTGCAAGCTGTGGAGACACAGTGAGACGAATGATGAGGAGGATAGGGACCTATGGGGTCTGGTCTCAGTATTCACTCGTTGGGCGCAAGAGGAAACGTGTCTTCAAAACCTTGGATATTTGTAATGTAATAATAAGTACGTAAATTTGACATTTTTTTGGATTATATATGTCTGCATGTATTATGTATTATACTTGCATGCTTGTTAATGACTTGTATTCTAGTCTTGTGGGTATCTCCTTTCTCCTACGGGCCAACTGCTTTGTTCTTACCTAGCATTTTGCTTTGTTTGGGTATGAATGTTTGTGTACCTTCATTGTATATTTTGCAAAATTTGCCATATATCTCATTATTTACTCCTCTGCCTAGCAACAAGTCTGTCTAATTATACTCGTTAACTATTTTTCAAAGTTCCCCATAGTGTCCTTTATTGAAATAGAGTTCATTAACCGTTTCAATGTCCTTATTTTCTTCTAGATTATATCTTAAAGTATATTTAAATGTTATTGTTATTAAATGTTATTGTGACATTGCATTGCAATTGAGCTGCGTTGTTAACCATTCTGTTCATTTCATGAGTATATTTTATTTTCTATTTTTTCATATCATTTTTTTTAGCTGTTTTTATTTTTCAGTGATGGGAATATCAGATCATTTGATGTTCCCATCAGAAAATTGGGAACGTCAGATCATTTGATGTTCCCAATTTTCTGATGGAAGCATCAGACCATTATGGAATGCATCGGATGAGGTAGTTTAGAATGGTGGGGAGGACGAGAGGGGGGATGGTGGGGAAGACGAGGGAACAGAGGAGAGGGTAATGGTGGGGAGGACGAGGGGACTGGGGATGGTGGGGACAGGGGAATGGAGAATGCTGGGGAGGACAAAGGGGACGGAGGAAGACTGGAGAACAGGGGAACACCTAAATAAACCCCAACAATGTTATTACTCTGTGGCTTCTTGTCTCCTGACAAAAAGAATTATAATTATATATATTAATTAATTCTTATAAATTTCCAGAAGCCTGTATCAACACCCACACTAATGCAACTGAAAGAGATGTTGAGACAAGTATTGCTGATATGTTGAAGAAGGCCCCAAACAAACATGGTGGAAACAGATACAAGGTAAAGTTTGCCAATTTGCTGTAGTCTAATTCAATCTCTTTTTAGTAATCTTTGTGAACATTTATGCTATGAATAAGATAAAATAATGTAATTGATTTTGACTAAATATGTAGATATATTTAATTTTCTGAGCACTAATAATGAAAGAAAACCAAAATAAGAGGTAGCTACTATCTCTAATAATGGGCTGGAATAATGCAGGATATAATAAAATATATATAAATATATATACATATATTTATATATATATATTTATTTATATAAATATATATATGATATATAGATTCTATATAGATTCTATTCTATTATTCTATTCTATTCTATAGTTTTATATAGATTCTTGTTTTAGTTTTTTTTCTATAATATGGAAAGGGTTTTTAATTAATAAATTAAATATTATATAATAAAATAATGTATTATTGAAAACAATTAGTAACAAACAATATTTCATTACAGGGTGGTGAAGCAAGAAGACATGTGCATCACACAGCAGACTTGGATATAACGAATACTGAAAATGGTGGCGAGCCTGGTGCATGGCATACCGCTGAATCTTCTCTAATGTCTATATAGAAGAATCTTTGTTTCTGTGTGTATATATGTATATATATAATTAATAAAATATATATATATATATATATATATATATATATATATATATATATATATATATATATATATATATATATATATATATATATATATGTTTCATTGAATATGACCGCATATTCTGTATTTATTATTTTCTGGTTTAGGGCTTCTATCCCTCTAACTATTTTCTTAGCATCAGGGCTTAATTGAAATAGGAGTTCTCCAAAACTCATTTTCGTACTTTTAAGGTGAAGAAAAGAAGTGATTTACTATAGAGTGTATTACACTTATTTGTATAATTTGCACGACGTTTCGAACCTCCATGGTTCATTCTCAAGTGAACAGATCTTACAATACTAGTTGATTTTATACCCGCATTAGGTCAGGTGATAATACAATGAAGGTGAAAACATGGGGGGATACATAAGGGATATATAATACAGAATATGCGGTCATATTCAATGAAACATGTTTGAAAGAAAACCTGCTGCCAGTATACACCAATATATATATATATATATATATATATATATATATATATATATATATATATATATATATATATATATATATATATATATATATATATATATATATATATATATATATATATATATATATATATATATATATATATATATATATTGTGATGGTAACGCGTTGGTGTTCGGCTGTTCAAAGCTTGGGGTATGGCCTCGTCACATAGTATTAAAAAAAAAAAATAGAAAATTTGGAACTTCGTCTGTGGTAAGGTAAGGAGAAGACACACAAAACACAAGTAAACTTTAACAATGAAATATTAATTACGTTAAATAAATCAAAACATGAATAAAATGGACAAACAAATTCGTATAATAAAATCAATCAAAATAATGAGAATAATTAAATGACACAATGAAAAGTTACGTTAAGACAAAATAACAAGAAGTGCAATATACAAGTATATGAAAGGTGCTGGAATATTGGCTTTAAGCTATCACCTCTCTCAGTATACGTACGCTAAAGCTTATGTCTAGCAGGGAGAAGTGTTAACTGTGAAAGCACGGAATATTCTGAGGACTGAGGTCGTGGCGGCCCCAGACATCAAGTAGTATGGGGGGGGCGAGTGCAGTTGCAGCCAGACCGGCGACCAATCAGCGGGGAGCCGGCAGTAAGACAGGTAGTTTGGCGGTTTGAGTCTGAGCAGGTGTCCCTGGCTGCATACGTTTTGCTCTCTGGCAAACCTTGCTGGTGTTGTTGTCGTTGTTGGACATTTCTTCCATAGTAGTTTTATATAGTTGTAACGACGTAATTGTGGAGGGAAGAGCAGGCTCAATCTCTTGAAGGAAATTGTTGTCACAACTCTCCCCCGAAGCCTGCGGTTCTGGAAGAAGTACGTCGTTATGTGGTGGAGTAATGGATGGAGTCGCTTCTACTTCATAAACTCTGGAGAGGGCATCGGCTATGGTGTTGTCAGAACCCTTGATATAGCGGATCTCCAGGTTGAAATCTTGTAAATACAGAGCCCATCGTAGAAGACGCTGGTTGGTGAATTGGGCTTGATGTAGGAAGCGGAGAGGGTTGTGGTCTGAGAAGATGGTGGTAGACCTGGCGCCTTGTAGGTACGGAGCGAAGTGTTGGAGGTTCAGGACGATGGATAGTAGCTCCTTTTCAATAGTGCTGTAGTTCCTCTGGTGTGGTTTCAGTTTGTAGCTGTAGTAGCTGACAGGTAGAACCTCCTCGCCTCGTTGTTGCATCAGGACACCACCAACGCCGGTACCACTGGCGTCGACATGAAGGACGAAAGGCTTGGTGATATCTGGAGAGGCGAGAATGGGGTTAGAACAGAGGAGGAATTTGAGTTGTTCGAAAGCAACGGTTTGCTGCAGGGTCCAATTATACCGTTGCTTGGGACTGGTTAATAGAATTAGAGGTGTGGCGACTGTACTGAAATTCCTCACAAACCTACGGTAGTAGGAGGCAAGACCAAGGAAGCGCAGGAGCTGCTTCCTGGTGGTAGGCTGTGGATACTGTTGGATGGCTTGAGTGTGTGAGTCTAACGGAGCTATGCTGCCACTCCCAGTAACATGACCCAGATAACGCACTTTACCTTTCGCGAAAGTGGACTTGCCCAGGTTGATGGTGAGGCCGGCTGTCAGGAGCTTGGAGAACAGACGTCGCAGCTGGAGCAGATGTTCACTCCAGGTGTTGGAGGCTACGACGATATCGTCCAGGTAGGCGTATGTGTTATCCAAGCCCTGGATGACACGGTTGACAGCTCTCTGAAAGGTGGCCGGGGCATTACATAGTCCGAAAGGAAGGCGTTCATATCTGAAAAGTCCAAAAGGAGTGATGAAGGCAGATATCTCTTTAGCTCGCTCCGTTAGACACACTTGATAGTACCCCTTAAGCAAGTCCACTTGGGACAAGTACTGGGCACTACCAATGGCATCAAGGATGTCATCTATCCTTGGCAAGGGGTAAGCATCCTTGACAGTTACATTGTTCAGTTTACGATAGTCGGTACATAACCGCACCTTACCTTGGGGTTTGGGCACCAAGATACAAGGTGAGGCCCAGGGGGACTCACAAGGTGTAGCCAGTCCATGATCCAAGAGGTACTGCACCTCAGCACGCATGACTTCCTTCTTGCTCGGGCTGATTCGGTAGAAGGGTTGACGAATCGGCCGGGTGTCGGGGAGCAGTTGGATGTCGTGCTGGGTAACATTACACTCTTGGGGGTCATCTCGGAACAACTCTTGATGTTCTCTGAAGATCTTGACGAGAGGTGCACTATGATTATCCTGAAAGTATTTGGGAAGATCATTAAGGATTTCGGAATTAGAAAGCGCTGACTCCTTGTCAGTGCTTTCGGGAGGAGAAGCTGGGAAGGTCTCACTGTGGATGTAGGGTTCTGTGAAGGTGGAATAGTTAATTAGGACAGTGGGAGGAGTACCATTATATTGCTTCAGGAGGTTGACGTGGCACAGCTGGGTCTTCCGCCGCCTATCTGGAGTCTCTATTACGTAGTTGTTATTATTCCTGCACTCTTTGACGCAGTAGGGTCCTGAAAACCTGTTTTGTAAAGGTGAACCTGGGATAGGGAAATATGCAAGGACGAAGTCTCCCGGCTTGAATTTTCGTACTTTGCTGGTCTGGTCGTAATGAGTCTTCATTGTCTCCTGGGCTTTCAATAGATTATCATGGGCAAAACGGTGGACTCTCTCTAGAATGTGTTGAAGGTTTTGAAGAAACTGGGGCACATTCTGATGCTCACTGAAGGTGGCATCTCTGAGAGAGTCTTTGAAAGCCTTAAGGGGAGTACGGCACTTACGGCCGTAGAGCATCTCATAAGGAGATACTCCTAGGGACTCATTGGGGAGACTTCTGTAAATACACATTATAAGGTCAATCTGCTTATCCCAATCCTTCGAGGTTTCACTACAAAACTTTTTCAAGAGTGCTTTGATTGTCTGATGACTACGTTCAAGAGAACCCTGTGAAGCAGGATGATAGGGGCTGGACAATACCTGTTTGATGTTGAACTCCTCCAGTGTCCTTTTGAAGAGATCACTGGTGAAGTTGGTACCACAGTCGCTCTGAATCTCCCTGGGAAATCCGTATTGAGTGAAGATCTTCAATAGATGTTTTATAACCGTAGCAGCCGTGATGTTCTTCACTGGAACTGCTATGGGAAATCTGGTGGTAGGACACAGGATGGTTAGGATGTAGGCGTTACCTGAACTGGTCCGAGGTAAAGGACCAACACAGTCTATTATGAGTCTGTGGAAAGGTTCCGCAGGCACCTGTATGGGAATCAGTGGCGCTCTGGGAATGGAGATGTTCGGTTTGCCTGCCATCTGACATGTATGACACTGTTTTACGTACTGTTTGACGTTATTTACCATACCTGGCCAGTAGTAGTCTTGACGAATTCCATGGTAAGTCTTGTTGAAGCCGTAGTGGGAGAGCGCTCCGTGTGCCAGGTGTAGAATAGTGGGCCGCAGGCTGGTGGGAATCACAAGTTGTTCGATGTTGGCCCAATCGTCCTCCTCCTTCAGTTTACTGGGCCTATATCTGCGGTAGAGCAAGTCGTTCTCTAGGAAGAACCCAGGAATACTGTCGGGTTGAGTCTCAGCCTGGAAAAACAATGGTGTTAAAGTAAGATCTTCCCTCTGCAACTTACGGAACTCCAACTTGGTCAGATGCGGGGGAAGTTTCTGAGGGTCTTGAGGGACAGCGGTAGCAGTAGAGTCAGCTGGCTGTGGACGTGCGGCTTGTGCACGGGTGGTCACGAGAACCGGAGGAGAAACTTCATCACTCTCTTGAACCTCTGCTGGAACATACTCTAGAATAGGGTTTATTGGCACAGAGTTACACACCTGGGGTTTGTCCATGACGATCAGGTTGGTCGGTTGCAGGTCTTCTGCCAAGTCGTTGCCTAGGAGAAGTTGCACTCCAGGCATGGGAAAAGGCTTTTCCCTGACGGCGACTTGGACTTCTCCGTTCACGTAGGGACAATCCAGGTGGACTCTGGCGAGAGGGTATGGAGTGGTAGCAGTGAGGTCAGTGATGAAGACAGTTTCTCCGGTGTAGGTGATGTTGGGCACAGCCGACTTCAAGATGATCGATTGTAGAGCCGCTGTGTCCCTCAAGATCTTCAATTTGCAACTTCCCTCCGGATTTGAACCGTTGGCAGAGACAGTTCCAGTATACAGGTGGTTACTGAAAAGAGAAAGATCATTAACATTAACACCAACATTCATCACAGGCTTACCGGACTTAGGAGGAGTTGGTTTGGGTTTTTGTTGGTCAGCGGTTCCCTTGTATTGAGACTTACCACACTTGTCTATGGTATGTCCATAGAGTCTACAATACTTGCAGTACAGTTGTGAACCAGCTTGATCGGGGCTCACTCTCTCGTAACTGTACCATGACTTCTTACTGGAGGATGGTTCGGGTGTCAGCCGGTGGATGAGGCTGTAAGTGTCAGCCGACTTAGCACACTTCAGGTAGTCGGTTTCTTCTTTATCTGCTAAGTAGAGGCGGACAGGAGGCGGCACACGTCTCAAGAATTCTTCAACAAGCATCAGGTTGACGAGTTCTGTAAAAGTAGAGACATGTGCTGCTTCCAGCCATTTCATGAAATACCTCCGTTTCGTGTTAGCAAACTCGAGGAAGGTAGTGGTACTTGCCTTCAGGCGGAATTTCCTTCTATAACTTTCAGTAGAGAGGAGGTAGGCGTCCAACACTGCTTGTTTCAGAGTGTGGTAGTCGTTCTCAGACGCCAAAGTACTGAGTGTGACTGCAGCTCTACCTGTAAGATGGACTCTGAGAAGTGTGGCCCATTGGTCGACAGGCCAACTGAGTTGATTAGCAAGGGTTTCAAAGGTGGTAAAGAACACATCAACTTCTGCTTCTACAAAGGATGGCATTAACTTACTTGCATGTGATATATTAAAACTGACGGGAAGATTGGCAGTAGCTTGCTGGCGTTGAGTGAAGTGTGAAGTTTCCAAGGCGATTTCGCGTTGACGACACTCTAGAGCCAGAGTCGCTTGTTGCTTGTCATGTTCGCGTTGCATCTCCAACTCGCGTCGTTTGGTTTCAAGCTGTACTCGTTCCCACTCCTGGAGTACTGCAACCTCACGTTCCTGGAGGGCGAGTCCACGTTCGTGTTCTTCTCTCCTCAAGGCAGCTTCACGTTCTCTGAGGGTGATTTCTCGTTCCTGTTCTTCCCTCCTCAAAGCAGCTTCGCGTTCTTGTTCGTCTCTCCTCAAAGCAGCTTCGCGTTCTTGTTCGTCTCTCCTCAAAGCAGCTTCGCGTTCTTGTTCTTCCCTCCGTATGGCAGCTGTTCGTTCTTCAATCTTGGCCAGCTCTAGTTTGAGTTTCATCGTCGCCAAATCAGTTTTATCTGCAATATAGTAAGTTTCATGAGTTTCAGAGTCTATCTTACCTTGCTCTAAATAGTAATCCAGCAACAGGTTGTGTAGGTCGTTTTTGTTGGCTTGGTAGGGAACTTCTAGTTGATACTCATGTGCAAGAGTTTGTAATTCAGTCTTCTTGGCATGACTTAAAGTCCCTATTTCACCTGCTGGATTTGCACGGAAAGCTTGGAGACGAAACATGGTGAAATTAGCAAATAAAGGTACACGAATATTCAATAGTGAATGTCAGAAACAGGACAACGTGGCAACTGATACCTATCCTGTGAGATCTTTAACAATTAAAGTTAAGTAAAAGATGTTAAATGATTAAATTAAATCAAGGGCGCAGGAAATCTTGTACCCGGTACTCATGTAAGAGGATAAGGGCAAGAAAATCCTACTAACAAATGAAACAGAGTTTCGAAAACAAATGAAACAGTAAATTGCCTCAAAAGTAAAATTGGTAGTCCAAGGATGTAGGCATACCTTGCCAAGTCTCTATAGGACATAAAGCAAGTTTTTCCTACTGAATTTAATATGATACTTACAGAATTAGCGAACTTTTGTGCTCTGAAAAAGTAAGCTAATTCCCTACCGTTGTATGTATCATCATCTCTGACTGACGTGTAGGGGTGCGAGGTGTCAACTGGTGACGAGAACTGCTGCTGAGGTCCCAATTCAGCAACTAAAGTTCGAGCTAGAGGAACTATGGCCCTCTTTGTCCTCCTACAGTCAGATTGCAGAAGATTGGGTACTCTTGACCCGGGGTAGACCACAGTACCAGGGTACCAATATGATGATCTGTCAAAAATGAGAAATATTCAAGAGACAAAGATGGTAAACACGAGTAATAACACGGAGGGAGAGATGACCAATTAAGAGTATGACTGAGGCCTACAGTCACCACGTAATCCAAAGTTGTCTCACCTTCACCATATGTTACTCTCGTAATGCACAATACACCGCACCTTATAAAAAATGAAATTGAATATAAAAAATAGTAAAGCTACGTTAACAAAGTTAAATACGCTTACCATAAATTACCACTTGGCACCAGTACCTGAGTGAAGCTCCTAGGACAGGCCCCCATATAATATGTGACGGTAACGCGTTGGTGTTCGGCTGTTCAAAGCTAGGGGTATGGCCTCGTCACATAGTATTAAAAAAAAAAATAGAAAATTTGGAACTTCGTCTGTGGTAAGGTAAGGAGAAGACACACAAAACACAAGTAAACTTTAACAATGAAATTTTAATTACGTTAAATAAATCAAAACATGAATAAAATGGACAAACAAATTCGTATAATAAAATCAATCAAAATAATGAGAATAATTAAATGACACAATGAAAAGTTACGTTAAGACAAAATAACAAGAAGTGCAATATACAAGTATATGAAAGGTGCTGGAATATTGGCTTTAAGCTATCACCTCTCTCAGTATACGTACGCTAAAGCTTACGTCTAGCAGGGAGAAGTGTTAACTGTGAAAGCACGGAATATTCTGAGGACTGAGGTCGTGGCGGCCCCAGACATCAAGTAGTATGGGGGGGGGGCGAGTGCAGTTGCAGCCAGACCGGCGACCAATCAGCGGGGAGCCGGCGGTAAGACAGGTAGTTTGGCGGTTTGAGTCTGAGCAGGTGTCCCTGGCTGCATACGTTTTGCTCTCTGGCAAACCTTGCTGGTGTTGTTGTCGTTGTTGGACATTTCTTCCATAGTAGTTTTATATAGTTGTAACGACGTAATTGTGGAGGGAAGAGCAGGCTCAATCTCTTGAAGGAGATTATTGTCACAATATATATAACCGATATATATATATGTGTGTATATATATATATATATATATATATATATATATATATATATATATAGATTATATATATATATATATATATATATATATATATATATATATATATATATATATATATATATATATATATATATATATAGGTTAGGTTTGGTAGGGTTGGTTAGTTATCATATATCTACGTATAACTAGCTAGTTTTAACTTTATATACATATTATTTAAATATATATTATATAAAAAGTTTGTAAGTAAGACCTCTGGTGCCAATGTGGGGACCCATAGCCTCGGAGAAGAAAATAAAAAGTATTCAGAGGAGACCTTGTGGTCACTCACTAAACACTAATATTATATTCTACCACCCCCATTCTTTTGTATGTACACATATATATTTGCTTTATTTGAACTTTGTTACAAAGAGGGAGTTACATATAGGTTACAAAGAATGGTTATCATATATATATTATTTATATATTATTTATATATATATATATATATATATATATATATATATATATATATATATATATATATATATATATATATATATATATATATATATATATATATTTATATATGTATATTATTTATATATGAATATATTATTTATATATAAATATATTATTTATATATAAATATATTATTTATATATAAATATATTATTTATATATAAATATATTATTTATATATGAATATATTATTTATATATAAATATATTATTTATATATGAATATATTATTTATATATGAATATATTATTTATATATAAATATATTATTTATATATAAATATATTATTTATATATAAATATATTATTTACATATAAATATATTATTTATATATGAATATATTATTTATATATAAATATATTATTTATATATAAATATATTATTTATATATAAATATATTATTTATATATAAATATATTATTTATATATAAATATATTATTTATATATAAATATATTATTTATATATAAATATATTATTTATATATAAATATATTATTTATATATATATATATATATATATATATATATATATATATATATATATATATATATATATATATATATATATATATATATATATATATATATATATATATATATATATATTTAAGGCGCCCTGTAGTTACCAGTTGCGTTGCTTCTGGGAGTATGGGTTCGATATATATATATATATATATATATAATATATATACTATTACACTACACCCTTATATATTATATATATATATATATATATATATATATATATATATATATATATATATATATATATATATATATATATATATATATATAATATATATTATATAAATTATTTATATATATATATATTATTTATATATATATTATTTATATATATATTATATATATAATTATATAGGTCATATGTTTTTGTATTTTTGCTGATTTGTTAGTAAATAATAAAAGAAATATAAATTATTAGATTTTTTTACCCTTAAATTAGTTTTAATATTTAAATTATGAACAATAATATATAATATAACAAAATATAAGAAAAATAATAATACATAAAATAAAATATAAGAAAAATAATATAATATAATATAAAATAATATAATTTAATTTCAAGAAATTTAACTTTAAACACAAAGATGTGAAAGGGTTCAGATTAGGCTCAAACCTTTCACAAGAGATTCATATTGGTGTATAAATGGATTATGAATGACTCATGTTAGGAGTGTAAAGTTGCCACAACATCTCAAATTAGTGTTAGATACATATGTCTTGGTTATAAGTTTTGGAAACCTATTTAAGTCCACACACAATATCGTATCTGATACGATAAAACAAACGTTTCCAATCCTTTCAAATACTTTCCAGATATGTTGTGGCAACCTAAAATTGTTTGCTGGGTAGACATCGACGAGAATGGAAAGGACAACAACAGAGAACAAGGAAGAAACAAAGGCGAAAGAGCAACACAGCACGTTAAAGAATATCAGGGTCAGCAAAGTCAGGGTTAGAGGGCATGGGTAAACTGAGCAAAGATGGAGGGAAGGAAGCGGGAGAACAGACCAGAGGTGGGCGGACGGGGTCCGGAGGAGGAGGAAGAGGAGGAGACAACGAAGAGGAGCAGTCAAGGACAGCAGCAGGAAGAGGGGGAGTAGAAAGAGGGGAGCGCACCTCAGCAAGAGCAGCAACCAAAAGGGAAGCAGGGGCCAAAGAAACTTCCATAGCAGGAACAGGGGGTGAAAGCACAGAAATGGGAGGGAAGGAGCAACAGAGCCACAAGTAGGGGCCAAGGAAGAAAACGAAGCCTTCTTACCTGCCGGGGAGGAGGAAGGAGAGGAGCCAGGCTTACGCTTCTGACTTAAAGAGACCGGTGTCCCAGCAACTACGTACCGGGCAACGGATTCCAGTGTCTCAACAGGAGAAGCTGAACGAGAGCACACACGACGGCCGTTAGGAGAGCGATGGACATCCGCCTGCACCGACAGGCGGCGGGGACAGCCAGCAGATGGAGAAAGAGGATGGGAAGGAGGATCGGAGGGAGACGAGGAAGAAGACACAGGAGACACGACAGACCGGGTAGAAAGAAGGGGAACCCCAGACAGAGGACTAGGAGGGGGACCCATCGGGACAGAACTCAAAGGAACAGAGGAGGGGGCAGTGGGCGTATCAGGGTCCAAGGCCCGGAAACGGTTGTGAGTCTGAGGAAGGAGGGAAGGACGAGGAGAGGAAGAGCGCAACACGCGAGCATAAGAGACGTTAGCATAAGGCGGGAGCCGGCGAACCTGGCGCCTCACCTCAGGAAAAGATAAACGCTCCCGGTGCTTCAAGTTGAGGACGGCCGCCTCAAGCTTGTAATGGATACAGGCACGGGAGAAGGTAGGATGGGCCTCACCGCAGTTGAGGCAGCGAGCTTGGGGAGAAGTGCACTCCGAGTGACCTTCACCCCCACACAAAGGACAGAGAGAGACAGTCCCAGAGCAGCGGAGGGCACCATGCCCAAACCTCCAGCACTTGTTACACAGCAGAGGAGATGGAATATACTCCTGGACAGAGCACCTAGCACCAGCAAGGATGACAGAGGATGGAAAGGTCCTACCATCAAAGGTGATCTTCACAACACGAAGGGGTTGACGGCGACAACCACGAGGGGGACAAGTAAACGAGTCAACCTGGAGGACAGAATGGCCTTGGGCATCAAGAATATGCCGAATATCATCGTGGCAATCCTGCAGATTCCGAACACCGGGTGCAACATGGGGTGGGAGGAGAATAGTGCCAACACTGGCATTCATCTGAACATTCTTGGAGACCCGAACAGGGATCTCGTCAAGGCAAGACAAGGCTGCCAAGCGGGAAGCTGCATCCTGTGAAGGAGCAGCAATGACACGTGTACCGAGACGAGTGGGGTTGAAGGTAACAGACGCATCCACGGAATCAACAAGATGCCGATGGAGGGAGAAATCGTCAGGAGGCGCAGAACCAAGAGGGAGGAGATCAAAGTATTTGACCCATGAAGCGGGACCAAACAAGGCCTGATACGCGGCAGTACGGGAAGGAATCGATCGTGTGCAGCCGGGGCGCGAACGGCGTTGAGAACCCCCAGAGAGAGAGGGGTTAAAAGACGCAGTAGTCACAACGAGAGACTTAGCCGCACCAGGGGACGAAGTGGTCACCACTGGGGGCTGGAGGCTCGACCCAACCACAAAGGAGGGAGGGGAGCTGGGGGAAGAAGTCAGGACGGTCAAAGAAGGAGCAAGGTCGGGGCCCAACGCAGCAGGAGCTACAGAGCCTGGTCTTCCAATACAGGCCGACTCGGGGGCTTGGTCGCCCACCCCACGAGCCTGAGAGGGTACAACGGAAACATTTATCGACATAGAGACGAAGAGAAAGAAATTCATCTACGAATGTGCCCCCATACCCACCATGGAGCCACAATTAGAGGCAGGACACCCAACAGGAAGCTATCGCCGATCATGCAGGGGCCCCTAGGGGTGCGTCGTGAGTATACGCCCCACAAACGCCACCTTAAGAACTGTCAGTCCGTCGAGATCGGGTTCAGAGACGAAAGCAGGGATTGACAATAAAAGGTTCCCCTCACTCGAGACGTCAGGTACAACAGTTCTACGGGTGCAAGAGTATGCCTCCTCAAGCACCCGGGCGTCAAAATAGAAGAAGTCCAAAGAAAGATCCAAAACAAGCAAAAGGGCGGCAGGAAACGACAAGCAGATAGGAGAAGAGGGGGGAGAAAAACGAAACAGAAGGAAAAGGAAAAGGTGCTCAGCACAATTGGAGAGGACGGCAGCAGGAGCACAAGGCTAGAAAAGGACAGAGGACTGCCCCAAGGAGCATCACACTCCGGCAGCCGCCCACTAAGCCCCCCTCACGGCCAATGGAAATTTATAACTCCTAGAGCACCGTGGCAAGGAGGATTTTACGAGCGCATGGAAGGCACTGTGAAGAAATACTTAAGAAAATCTTTACACAGTGATACGGTAAAATGACTAAGTGCAGTGGATTAGGGCAGATGAAGTGCCACGAACATAAAAACGAAAAAAAGGAAACAAATTAAAATACAACTGCTATGGTGACTTCTTCACGGTGTGGTAAATGTGGGATAAAATACAGGAAACTGGAAAAATTTAATTTCTTTAATTACGAAAAAATTCATCTTAACAAACTGACACAATTAATCAAAATAAGCCATCAATCAAAAATCAAAATAGAAAACAATCAATCAAGCAAGTTAACCTTACATTAAAGTACTTAAAATAAATGGTGCTGAAAATACTGAGTACTGGCTGCGTAAATCTACCAGCACTCAGGAAAGTGTGGGAGCAAGTCTAGCAATTTGAGCTCTGAGGAGTATTCTGCTGGTGGTGGTGGTCGGCGTCTATTTACATGGGACTGGACCAATGTAGGTGGCGCTGGTGTGACGATAACTGGGAGCCGGCTCAGACAAACTAGCAGAGTGCTTGTTCCACGCCGGTGGTGTGAGCTGGCCACAACCAGGTGTGCTGGGGGTCACGGGTATTGGAGAGTAGGGTGGAGTAGACGTCTGAGCACTAGTTTGTTGCTCTTGCTGTAAATTCTTGAATATGCAGACGTGGTGGTAGAACAAGTGATGATGGAACAGGCTCAATCTTCTTCTCTAGGGAGAACCTTGTGACAACTCCCCCTCCACCCAAAGCCTGGTCCTATTGCTTGTTCGACTGCAGTAGAATGTTGAGTGGAAGTTTTTTTTATTCATAGATAAAAAAACAAAGTACAAAAACTGGGAACAAGTACGAAATAACAGATAGATACAAACAATCGTTCTAATACATGAAATAAAGCAAACACCAGAAAAACAGACATTAAAATACAAACAAGAGGTCACAGGAAAGCACAGAGGACACAAGCAAAGAAACCCACAAGCAGCATGGGACATAAAATGCATACAATACCCAACAAATAAATGACATAAGTACAATAACAAAAATGTACAAGAAAAAATACACAAAAGTTACAACAAATGACCAGGAAATCCAAAAACTACACATAAGAATATAAAGAGCATAAATTACGTACAAAGAATAAAGCAATTTCAAGGACAAAAAAATAATCACACACACACACTTAAGGCAAGAAACACAAGGCAATAATAAAAAAAAAAAGAACTACACAGGGAACTGAAAAGACAGAAAAACAAAATGCACAAAAACCATGCCAACGACCAAAAGGCCGTACGAACACAAGTACATAATAGAAACTATAGACAAAGCTAAAAGCAGTACATGACACATACCCAAGGCAAGAAACACAAGGCATTAATACCAAAACACAGAACCACACAGGGAACTGAAAATACAGAAAAACAAAGCCCAAATACATGGAAACGACCAAAAGGCCACAAGGATACAAGTACTTAAAATAAATGATCACCACACGAAACACACCACATAAAATAGCAGCACAATAGCACAACCAGCCACACATAAGACACACAAAGCTGCAAGTATAGACCCACACCCAACCACATAGCCAATCACACAGAACACACAAAAACAAAAGTCAAACAGGAGGATATTTCTCAGGGTATGTATACAGCGGATACGGCCGCTTATAAGCCTCCCATACCAAATACTCCAATTCCGTAGGGGCACGGCCCTCACGAACTCGCGGGTACTCCATATGTTCGGGGATTACCACATCCGGCGGAAGCGGGCGCCACCGACCCAACACGGAAGCCCGGGACATCGCCGCCGAGGAAGCAGGAGATACCGGATCAGCGGGCAGAGGCCGCCCATCGGGCCCCACACGAAGGTGCACACTTCATTCTGTAATAAACCCTCAATGTCCCTTTTGTTATCACCCTGAAACTTTCAATTGTAACCCTTCTCTGTACTCTGTGAACGGCTCTCTCTTCGCTCAATACCCCAGCTTAACTCTGTTACAGTCCAGTATGACCCCTCACTGGACGGCCACGAATATAAACTAAATATTAAATGAGGAGGACATAACAAGGATAGAGGTTATTAATTTATTACTAATTATAAAATAAAAACATTAAACACTGCCACCACCTTCCAAACATAAATGAATGTGTTTAAAATTATTGAGACCCTAGGAAGGAAGGAACTCAATAATCAGGGAACTCAAAGTACATGACTCTTAATGAATTAAACCTGTAGTCTTACGGAACTGAACGGGAGATTCTAGAGCGACTTTACTATTCATAAGATGGAGAACACAGGGGAATTTCTAGCACAGCAAATGAGAATCACAAGAATGAATAACACAGTCATTAATCAAAGGGATCAGATAACTAAACAAAAATTATGTTAATATTTTTTTATTTATTGGAACCAGTATATTTAAATCAAAATTGAAACATAGCCAGTAATACCAGTGTTACAACTCAAGAGCACTTTACCTTAAATACTGCAGCTTGCCAAAGGATGTTGATTGGCTGCCCACAGGTCAGTTGACCTGTATGTACCTCAGCCGAGGTCCCCAGACACACTAACACTTCTGTCTTAAAAACGCTCACCAGTAGGACAGGCTCCACCCCCTAGTTCCTTGGCCCACATTAACTCCGCCTATCCCAAGCCTATGGCCAATGGATTTTACCAAGACTAGGTGCTCTAGAAACCAGGCCAATGGCATGGGCAGGCACTACCCTGTAAGGCCCCGCCTCCCAAGGCCTACATGTCTTTAACCAATCCGGATCAGGCTTGACCATAAGGGTCAATTCCTCTTGACAGAAAACTCCAAAAACTGGGAAGACACCAACGACTTTCCTGGCTGGGCACCCACGTGTAACTTGAGATCACATGTTTATTAGCCCTGGGGTAATATACCCAAATTCGTCACTGGCCCGGAGGACAGGAGAGAGAGGGAAGCAAGTGGCTCCAAGCTGTTTATGACCCCCGTGACAAAAGACAGAAATGACCCAAGGGAGAGTAGGCAAGCGAGAGAAGGGAAGGGGAAGAGGAAGGAGAAGAGAAAGGGGGAAGGGGAAAGGGGCTATGGTGTGCATATACCATTACAACTCTCCCTCTTCGGAAATTAAGAAATTTGTGTGTAAAGAAGTTTAAGGCACAAAATTCTTATCCAGAACCCTGCCCTATCATAATCATTAACTCCAAAAACAACATTTAACTCAACAATAAATGACCCAATGCCTCAAAACAACAGAAATACTTATCTAATCCTAGTTAATTCCATACAATCCTCCAAAACAAAAATGGCACCCCTAAAAGGTGTGTCCCAGGATGTATACATACATAACAAACACAGTAATAATACATAAAACATAAGGACAGAGACCGCCCCTATAATCCTGACTGTCCACTTGGGTGCAGCCCTGTACCCTTCCAACTACCTGGAAGACAAAACATCCTATACCTGTCTTGATATAGTAACAAATAACTGGAGAAATCCAAACCTAACAATTACTAACTAGCTAAAATCAGCTGATAGCCTTCAGCTATCCCAGTATTCCACCTGGAATAAAGATCAAACACATTATACAAAAACATTAAAAAAAATCAGTCATTAAAAAAAAAAAAAAAAAAATTACATCAAAATCGAAGAACACTACGTCTCAGGGGCCTAGTGTTCCACTCCACCTCTGTGACAACTGTCCACCACAGCGCATCCCAATCTTAAAATCTAAAGAAAAGACACAATTTTTTTTTTTTTATTAAAAAAAAATCAATGTCCACAGACATGTCTCATAACCAACAACAACATACTGGATATAAGTTCCTCAAACTCCTAATATCCCAGAGTTCATACTCAAGTCCACAACAACAGCGGGTGAACACATTTTTCAGACTGTGTACCACACCCTTATTGTTCAGTAAACCACAAAAAAAAAATATATATATATATAACTATCAGTATCTAGGGTCTAGAAAAATCTAGATAAAGTTCCCCACTGATCCACGATTCTAGAGATCCTACTAGATGGTTCTCAAACCAGTTCACTCCTACAACTTATCTAGAGACAGGGTAATTTTCTAGTAACAATTTTCTAGATGTTCACTTTCTAGATTTATTTCTCTATTTCACTAGTTCTAGTTTTCAACATTTAATACTGGTCCAGAGAACTTTCCGAAGGTGTATAGGTGCTTACTATCAGATGGAAAATTTAAAAAGTTGAACTAACTGTTCCGAGTTAACAGTTTGCTATATTAATAGGATTTATTTTTATATGAAACTTTTCTATAAATATCTTCTATCATTCGTTCCTGTTGCCATTTCGGTGCTGTAGATTCTGGCGACTACCTCATGTTGCTTGAAGATCCTGGTCGTCTGGAAGTTCCATTTCCGGCCTCGGCCAACAACGGACAGTACAGGGGGTCTCGTACTACCCGCACCTGACTTGAGTGACAGCTGACAGCTGTCAGCTCAGGTGGACTCCGCTAACAGGAACCCGGGTTTACCTCTTCTTATCGCTCCCCAAACATTCTTGATGGATTGTTGTTAACCATGGCTGCCACAGTAGAGCACAGCTTCGACGTGTCACGATGTCTCGCGTTGGTAGTGAGGTCCGAGTGGCGTTGAAGAGGGTGGCATGGTGACAGGACAGGTGGGCCCTGCCTCAGCTCCTGGGCGACGTAATCTACCGGCGTTTACTTGTTATCCCGGTACTACTGGGCCGGTACACCTTTCCCTGCAACCCCTCGTGCAGCTGAGCTTGGGCTGATGTACAGGGTTGTACCTCTTCTGGCGATTCAGCAGCACTCTGTAGAGGTAGTGCTGTTCGTACCCGGGACCACCGCGTTCCCTCTTTGTGTTCCACAGACGACGCAACCGCAGGTTTTGAGAGAGCTGACAAGTCGTTGCAATTAGCGTTCTTTTCATAGACCACTCGTCTTCCACTTCCGGTTTTCCCGCTGTCTTGACTACGCGGCTGGTGGGCTTGGTTGGTGACTTTGAGACAGCTTGCCCATGGTTGTGATGGTGACTGGGACAACCTCGTTAGTGACGTGAGGTGTCGGCCGGGTGACTGTACGCCAGTCACCCCTTCCGGATAACCAATTGACGAGTTACCGGGTACAAGGGGGAGGACTTTATGTAACGTGCCTCAGACCCCAATCTTATCAGCCAGGTGGGTCATCCCCAGACCTGCTGATCTCGATCACGTGTGACTGGGAGGCTGCAACTGGTGTACCATTAGACCTGAGAGAGACAGTCAACAACAAATGGCAGAAGCATGGATATTACTCAGAGGTATAGGTAGTTGGAAACCCCAGAGCAAGGCAAGTATGCTACCCGAGTCATGCACATCAGTAAATACACACCAGTGCCTCTACAGTATAATTATTATGAAATTACTAAACCTGACTAGGGGAGATCATTAACAATTTACTGTACAGCTCGCGACCTTGTTACAATGAGGTGACAAGATTGAACTTGACTACTGATGAGATCTGACAGAAGGTTATCCTCATCATCTGACTCAGCACTTGGATCATTAGACAGGTCAGGAATTAGACTTGCTGAAGGCAGCTCTAATTCCTCCCTCGCGTGATAAGGTTTAAACTTATTAATGTGAATCTTGGTCAACTTGGTCTTCAAAAATACCTTTAATAACAAAATTAACCGGACCTTTTCTTTCAAGTACTCGGTAAGGGCCCCGCCATCTAGGTGCAAGTTTCCTACTCTGATTGGCAGGAGCCGCCTCATTAACTCTCAACACAAGGCCCCCGACTTTCAACTCAAGAGGTCGTACCTTTTTGTCATAATGCTGAGCATAGCGGTCTCGTGCTGTCTTGGAAGCCCTGGCTGCAATTCTCCATGCATTTTTCATCTTGTTTATAACTTCTGATGGGTAATCTTCCGCATATACAATATTATGTCTGTTAAGCAGACCTGATGGGAAATTACATGAATGACCTGTGAACAGCAAAAGGGGTTGGGTGTTAATGGACTGATGGATGGCAGTGTTCAAAGCCAGCTGGACAAAGGGGAGTTGTTCGTCCCAGGCGTTCGCATCATGCTCTGCAAGAATTGCAAGCATATCTTTAACTGACCGGTTCATCCGTTCTGTCATACCGTTAGCCTGAGGGTGATAAGCCGTAGTGAATGCTGAAGTGGTTTCTACAATTTTACATACTTCTCTAAAAATATTCCCATTACATTCCTGACCTCGGTCAGAAACTAACACTTTAGGGGGACCGACTACAGTGACGAACCTATCTAAGAACGCCTTTGCAACAGTTCGTGAATCCTTCTGAGGCAATGCAATCAGTGTGGTGTACCTGGACTGGTGGTCTACCAACACCAATACGTAACGGTTTCCTGAATGACTGTGATGCAGATCAATCAGATCAGCCCCCACCCGATCTAAAGGTTCCAAAATTTCTGGGAATTCTTGCAATGGAGCTTGTACCTTAAGGGTACCTTTCCTCCTTTGACAATGACCACAGGACTTAACGAAGTTAATGACCTCTGTTAACATACCGGGGAAGAAAAAGAGTGACTTGGCTTTCATGTGAGTTTAAAAAATCCCCGGATGACCTGCAACCTTAGACGCATGTGCGAGTTTCAACGCCGACTTCTTCAATACCTCTGGGATAACCAACTGTAAAACTGCACGATCCTTCTGTCCCTTTACATAAAATAAGACCCCATCCTTCATTTCAAAATCATGAATTGCTAAATTACGTTTCTTCGACGGATATTTTCCTCCCTCCAAATGTTCAATAATTTCCTTCCACCTTGGTTCGTTCATCTGGAATTCTCGCATTTTCTCACTGGAAATATTTTCGATATTAAGATTTACGTTAATAGTAGCAATGTTTCTACTCGAGGTGTCTGGTACAACATGAGATGGACCCGGCTTGTAAAGTATTTGGAATGAGTGAGCAGCTAGTTCATGAGACCAACGTGACATGCGAGGGCACTTAGTTTTTTTCTTAAAAATGTGAGTCAACGCCCTGTGATCTGTATAAATGCCAAAGTGTCGTTGGAAAAGATACGGTTCAAAGTACCTGACACTTTCTACCAAAGCCAAAGCTTCCCTATCCGTTGCAGAATAGCGGACCTCCGGACCCTTCACCTTCCTGCTGAAATATGCTACTAGGTGAGGAAGATTGTCATTGTCACGTTGCATTAAACACCCACCAATAGCTATGCCACTGGCGTCAGTGTGTACTTCCCACTTCTTATCAAAATCAGGTACTGCCAAGACTGGGGTGGTAATGAGTTGGCTTTTTAATTTTGCATAAGCGTTATCATGCTCAGGTTTCCAAACGAATTTAACATTTTTCTTAGTAAGCTCAGTTAATGGTGCTGTTGTACCTGCAAAACCCTCAATGTGGCGACGGAAATATCCGGCTGCCCCCAGAAACCTTCGAACATCCTTTGCTGTCTTAGGTGTAGGCATGTCAGCAATGGCACGACAGGAGTCGGGGTCAGGTCAGATACCATCTGTGCTCACCTGGAATCCCAGAAACTTGAATTTCTGAGATGCCAGAGTGCATTTTCCCACATTGAGTTTGAAACCCGCCTTATCTAACAGTGTCAACGTCTCAGTCAAATCTCGTAAGTGCTCATCAAACGTCCTGGAATAGATGACCACATCATCCAGGTACGCTAATGAGTGCCTTCCCAGAACTGGGTTTAGTATATAATTGATAGCCCTCTGAAATGATGAAGGCGCTGTCTTTAACCCGAAAGGCATCTGCTTGAATTGATATTTATGAACCCCATCAGAAAAGGCAGTCTTCTCTCTATCTTTCTCAGCAACTGGGATGGCCCAATACGCAGATTTCGCATCCAGAGTGGAAAAGTATTTGGCTGCCCCAAACTGATCTATTATCTCTTGTATCCGTGGCAAGGAATACACATCACCTTTAGTAATTTCGTTTATCTTTCGGTAGTCAACACAGAACCTATAACCACCATCCGGTTTACGTACCAACACTACTGGCGACAACCATGGTGATGTACTAGGCTCTATCACATCCTGTCTCAACATTTTCTGACACTCATCCCTAATTACTTCCTTCGCCCGTTCCGGAAGCCTCCATTGACGGGTGTAAATAGGAGGGTTATCACCTGTAGGAATAACATGCTCGATCCTATCCAGAAGCCCGACCTGATCGTCTTCTGTTGCAAACAGTCTAGGGAATTTACGTAAAATCCCTCTCAAAAGTTTCCTATCTGACTGTTGCACATGTTGCAACTCCAGAGCCGAGATTAACTTATCAACTTCTTGAGTATTACTACTTTTTCCTGTCTCGGTCTTGTGTTTACCCTGTGTACTACTTTCTGTAACATTAAGCGCACTACATTGTGCTGTGGTGGCTGGCATCTCCTGGCTTTGATACTGAAAAATTCCTGTATTTTCTACAATTGTAGCCTGAGACACCCTATCACCTGCCCTGAAACGATAGGTTTTGTGCGAGAGATTGACAAACCAACACTCTCCCCATTGGTGAATCAGCGACGCCAGCGCCCTTTGCATCGCCTATATATAGTCTCCTATGAGCAGTTGGCCTCAGAATATTCTTGTGCTCTAGAGCTGACATTTCTATCTAAGCATATGTCATGTATATTAGTAGAGGTCTCAGCCAGCTCACTATTCTCAGCACCGTTAACTAATTTTTGTCCTGCTTATTGTAGAGTAACGTAATATTACTTTATTTTATATTGTGTTTTGTCTTTGTCTCTAGTTTTTGTACTTGTCACAAGTAGTAGAGCTCTTCCAGATTCCAGATGGTGGGCAGGATCCATGAACGCAGTGAGCATTTCCTCTATGATCGCCACATTAAGGCGCTGAAAGAGAAAACTGGCAGCTCTAGGATCTCTAGTAGTTTCAATTAGCTTGGACCCCAACTCCTTCAAAAAAACTAGCAGCACTTTTACCCCAGGCACCAAGTGTCTCTGAGACAATGGGGAAAAAATTGTAGTGGTGCTCAAGGTCTCTGTGTTTACGTGACTTGGCTGTTTCCCGGTGATTGGCAGCACCTCCTGCTTGTGTAGCACTGAAGTCAACATAGGTGTTGGCTAAAGTTGAAATGCAAGTGTAGTCCCACACCAACTGTTTACCATTCTTACAGTGGTTCTCTGTGATTCCATCTGGACGACCGACAGGCTCATCAGAGTTGCGGGACATTAGGTAACGGGGCTCTCTCTCTGCTGGACAACCGGCTGTGGTAAGGTTTCTCTTAATAATATCGTTAACCTTGCAATGTCTTGCATGCCATCCTCCGGTCCTTTTGCAGAGAAGGCCATGCCGTCCGTACCTGTCGGCCACTGCCTTGCCGCAAATACACCTGTATTCGGTGTGGATTGGGGCAGCGAGGCGGAGAGCCACAGCAATTCGAAGGGGCTGCAGTGTGAGACGGGTGCCGGTTGCTGACTTTGAGGTTGCTAATAGGAAGTCACCTGCATGGGGAGCTGCTACAGCTCTAAGGCGGGCAGTGGCATGTGGTGTTGTCGCAGCTTCTAGCAAAGTCGCAGCTTCTTGGTCGGCAATGGGACAATCCCAGCTGGATTGCTTATGGGATTCAGAAGGCAGTGGTTGGGGTGCTGGTCCTGCGAGAAAGACCCATTTGGTTGTGCACTCTGTGAAGATGGGATCATGTATCCCTGCCCGTTGAGCTAGGTGTTCAGGTAGGATTTCCTTGACCAAGTTGTCGGACGCCACTGAAGAGACTGGAACGCTGGTACAGCAATTTGTGTTGCTGTGCGCACGCCAAGACCCTCGGGTCTGACAGGAAGGGAGACCTGTTTCCACTGTGAGTCGCTGAGAGAAAGGTTGAGGGCTTTTTCTAGCATTGATTTCAGCAAGTTTTCGTACTCTTCTAATTTAATATTACTGAAAGATGGCGAACATCGTAGAAAGTAGGTCAGCCTGGGGAGGGACAAGCATCTGGTGATGAGGTAAAGTGCATCATGAGCATCGATGTCTTCAATCCTCTCGTTCATCCTCTTCAGGTCAGTGATTTTCTTACCAAGGACCTCGTCGATGGCCTTCCCTCCAAGAGGAGCACCTAGGAGTGTGCTGTCCTCATGGATGGTTGTATGAATATCAGGCAAAACAACCTTTATTCGCTCTATTATGTGCTGGTTGGTGGAGGTTATTTCGCACTTGGAACAGTTCAGGGTGAGGCCTTGACTTGCTCCTGAATTATTCTTATGGCATCCAAGAGTGAGTCTGGGGGAGCCAGCTTGAGTACCATCGTCCAAAAACAAAATATTGAGCTCACTCGACAGGTTATCGGTGTCTTCCTTGATGACTAGGCAGAAAAGGAGCAAGGGGGTCACCCTGTTGGACACCTTCTAGTGATTCAATTTCATGTTCCCCAAATAGCAGAGTTAGGTTCCTGCTGTAGCATGAGTTTACAAATGGGTAGAGGGAAGGAAAAAGGCGATGAACCGCACTGAGTACTGCATCCCTTCTAACCAGATTGAAACCATTTTTGAAGTCCAGCTTTATCAAGGCTTTTTCATCCGTAATGTTGGCAATGTAGGCTCTAGCTGCATGAGCCGCTGCCTCACACCCTTGGGGAATGCCAAACCCAAGCTGTTTTGGCTTCAGCATGTCGGCTGCTGCCTGACTAACTGTTCTAGAAGCAGCCTTAGCGACGAGGCGCCGGAGTGAATTGCCCACAGCTATCGGTCTGATTCCTCCATCATTTTTCCTCAGGACACAGAGGGTAGCGCCAAAAAAGAGAGGCCGTATGGTCTCTGGTATGTTACCACTTAGACACGTGTTGGAGAATCTAGTTAGTTCCATCAGGAGGCCCTGTGCAATGTCTCCCAGTGCAGGGTTGAACATTTGTTTGATGTGGTTGGGTCTTAGTCCTGTGAACCCACCTGCTTATCCCGGTGGGAAGGATAAAGCTGCTTTATGCACCACGGATTCGAGCACACACAGGGGTTCCGCTCTGTTGGCACCGACTAGGGGAACACTGTCATCACGAGGAGCTCTGGGTTAGTGTTTTTCTCTCAGGGCTTGTGCTGTATTGGCATTCCTGGTGGCAACTGTGTCTTCACTGATGATGACACTTGATTGCCCCTATTGTGTTGCCGTCTTCTATTTTCTTGCTGACAGTAGCTCTGATTTTGGATGCCTCGGTTGTACTGTTGATATCTTTCCTGCAGTGGGTGTTTTTGGCACAGGTGGGGAGGGGTGCCTGGTTGTCCTCTCTAGGAAAACAATTTAGAATAGAATCTCTCTAGGAATCTCTCTAGGATTAGAATCTCTCTAGGAATCTCTCTAGGATTAGAATCTCTCTAGGAAAACTATTGAGAATGCTCATCAAACTTGCAAATCCCTCTGTTAAGTTTGACCTCATACAACCAGCAGCTAAGCAAAAAACCAACCTCTATATAAATGAGTTCCTTACAAAGCAGCGTGGATCCCTCCTCTTCAGGCTGCGTAAAATTCGCAAACAAAACCCTGGTCTTATCAAGCAGTGCTACACTAGAAATGGAACGATCATTGCAAAGAAGGAAAGTGCAGGAAAAAGATATGAAATAAAGTGTGACCAACAACTACTGGCCTTCTTTAGTGATTGTGGTATATCTGAAAACCTGAACCCGACCAATGCCAATACTTAAAATAACTCTTTGAGTGCCTGAGCCTAACCTAACTTAATCTAACCTTGTCCAAGGTGCTGTCTCTGCCTTACCATTTACCTAATGTTCTCTCATTCATATAATTTCCTAAGTAATCAGTCAAGTCTCCATGCACTTATGCAAGCATCTACCTCAGTATCATTGTAAATTTTTACTCTTAAATCTAATGTTACCCTATTCTTTTAAAATTTTAAATTTAATTGTCCTGATTTATGTCATTTATTGAAATTAATTATTGGTCTCATTTTGTTCTCTTAATTAAGTTCATACTAATTATAGGTTAAAAACTAAGCTAATATAGATAATTATCTTTAGGATTATTTTACTTTACATTCATCATTTGTCAATTTTTTTATATATTCATCTTGACAGTCTCTACCGATTTTTTGTTCTCTCCACCAAACTTGTGTATCCTTCATGGCTATCTAGTGATCTTAATTCTGCTTCTAATTGTTTCAATTTTTTTTGTTTACTTGCATTTATTGTTGTGTTTTGCTATAATTATTCTCAAATTATAGCAGACTTAGTATTTGTGTAAGCATTTACCTCAGTGTCTTAGTAAAATCGTGCTCATAAATATAATCTTACCCTGTTATTTTTTTTTTATTTTTTTAATTGCAATTTGATTTATACATCAATTATTATAATTAATTATTGAGCTCATTTTGTTTTAAGTTCATACTAATTATAGGTTCACAACTAAGCTTTATTAAATAATTTATTCTTAAGATTATTTTCACTTTACGATTATTAATTGTCTATTTATTTTTTGCTATATATTATTCTTGTCAGTCTACTGATTTTTTCTTCTCTCTTAACCTAACTACTGTATCCTTCCTGGCTATCTATTGGGATATTTACTCTACTTCTAATTGTTTCTATTTTTTGTGTATCTACGTTTATTGTTGTGTTTTGCTATAATTACTTTCTATTTACAGCAGATCTGGTATTTAACTATTCCTGTAAATGCTTATCTTATTGTATCGTGACATTATTGTATCTATATGCTTACTGATATTGATTCTGATCGAAATCTTCTGTCCCATACCCACACAAATCAGCACATTGATCATCATTATTGTAGGTATTACACAGCAAATCTTGCAAAAAAACAAACTCCTAAATAGCACCTGCTTATCAGTTTACAACCAAAATGTTAGGTCACTTGGTAAACACTTTGATGATATAAATGCACTACTCACAGCACTAGGTACTAAATTATCATTCATCATTTTAGCAGAAACTTGGCTAAGCAATGACTATATCCAACTCTACAATTTAGCTGGTTATAAAGTCATTCATAACTGCAGGCCTAACAAAAAAGGAGGTGGCACAGCAATATATTACAAAGATACCTTCATCTGCAATAATGTCATTAGTGATAGAGACGACTATTGTGAATATACCTTTGCCAAGTTCTCCAGTAAATCCCTTAAATCCTCCCTGACTATCGGTGCCATCTATAGATTTCCTAATACCAACGTAGCTTCATTCTCAGACAATGTAAGGAATCTTATCATAAATAACAATCTCAACAAAAATCACATCATTCTGGGAGGTGATTTCAATATTTACCTGGGTCTTCAAAACAACCCTCAAGTTGACTATTTCCGTAACAGCATGCACTCCTGCATGCTAATCCCCACAATCACCAAGCCCACCGGAATCACTCAAACATCTGCAACTACCCTGGATCACTTATGGACTAATATAACAGCTCCCCTTACATCTGGGGTAATCTATGACAGAACAACTGACCATTATCCTACCTTCCTCATAACAAACATGGACACAACACCACCAGAAAGCAAGAAACTCTCTTTCAGGCTACACAGTGAATCAGCTTTAGGCAATCTCTTTAATGCACTTCACAATATTAACTGGGATCTGAATTTAATAATACACAGGATATAAACTCATTAACAAACCTCTTTCTCTCCAAAACTCTTAGCCTCTACAACACTCACTGTCCCCTCCTTACCAAACAAGTAACTGATAAAAGAAAAAATAACCCGTGGCTCACAAGTGGCATAATTAAATCAATCAACAAAAAACATGAATATGAAAAGAAATTTAGGATTGGCCTAGTTACAAAGGAAATAGTTAAGAGGTACTCATCAGTGCTTACCAGTATCATAAGAAAAGCTAAACTTTCATATTATGAGACTAGATTCAAAGAAGCAAAAGGCAACATGAAAAGCACATGGAAAACCATCTCTAATATCCTAGGAACTAAACAACACTCCCACAACCAGATAACACTCTCTAAGGATGGCCTTACACCGTCATCTGATTTAGAAATGACGAATGCATTTAATAGCTTCTTTTCATCGGCTGGTGCTAACCTTGCCAGTAAAATCTTACAGACTCAGACACATATCAACACATATCTCTCAGGCAGCTATCCAAACTCTCTTCTCCTCTGATCAGTCAGCCCGACAGATGTTGTGTCCATCATACACTCACTAAAAACCAAAGCTGGGAACATCAGTGAAAACCCATCCATTGTATACAAGAGCGCCTCCCACGCCCTTGCGCCACCTATAGCTCTGCTGTTAAAAAGATCCCTTGAGTGTCATACCTTCCCTGATATCCTTAAAAAAGCAAGAGTAGCGCCAGTTCATAAAGGAGGTAATCCGGCAGACATAAACAATTATAGACCAATATCAAACCTACCCATACTATCAAAAATATTTGAAAAAATTATCTACAAACAGCTCTACTAATATCTCGTAAAATTCGACATTCTTAGCCCCTGTCAGTTTGGCTTCCGCTTCCAAAAGAGTACCAACGATGCAATTATTAGTCTCCTTGATATAATTTACTCAGCCCTTGACAAAAATGAGTTTCCGATTGAACTCTTCATTGACCTGAGAAAGGCCTTTGATACTGTTAATCACAATTACCTCTTACGTAAACTCCATCATTATGGAATCCGAGGCCATACACTGGACTATATCCAATCTTATCTTAGTGATAAACACCAATGTGTAGCCATCAATAATATAACCTTTCCCACTCTACCAATAACCGGTGGAGTGCCACAGGGCAGCATTTTGGGACCTCTCCTATTTCTTAAAAACATCAATGATCTGCCTAATGTCTCTAACATTCTGAAAGCCATTTTGTTTGCTGATGATACTACCCTCATCTACTCTAACCCCAACCCACACACACTAAATAATATTGTTAATAATGAACTAAAAAAAAGTCCACTTATGGATGTCAACCAACAAACTAACACTTAACATAAAAGACCTACTACATCTTATTTGGAAGCAAATCTACAAATGCAATTCAGCTTTAGATAGACAATGTAAACATTAACAATAATAATGATGGAAAGTTTCTCGGCCTATTCCTAGACAAGAGACTCCACTTCAGTACCTACATCCAACACATAACTAAGAAAGTCTCTAAAACAGTTGGTATACTCTCCAAAATCAGATATTATGTACCTGACTCTGCTCTTATCTCTCTATAGTATGCACTAATCTATCCCTATCTTAATTATTGTATCTGTGCATGGGGGTTCAACCACTGCAAACCACTAGTAATAATGACTGAGGAAGCTAGTGATTTGTCTCTCCTAGCAGGGACAGCTAGGCATATGTTTCCAAACAGGAGAAAGTTGTGCCAGGCTTGGATGGTTCCGGGAGAGTCAATGACCTTCTTCAAGAGGCTGGATAGTTTGGCTGCCGCTTGGGGGCGGACAGCTTTGGGGATGTGCTGCAAGGTTCCAACCGATGTTGCTTTGATAGCTTCTAATAGGTTCTCAGTCGAAATGAAGCTGTTGAAGGTGTTTTCCTTGACTGCTGGTGTGGGATCCTGATTGATACTCTCTTTGGGAGGGCGCCACATACCCGAACAATCGGTTCCGTTGTGAGCATGCTTGCGCACATCTCCGTTACGCTTGAGTCTCCACACCTTGTCACACACTTGGCATGTGCCGTACCTGTCGGCGATTGATGGCTCCTCTTGGCTGAGAGAAGCCTGGCTGTCAGTCGTGACCTGCGACATCGGCGGGCGTTGGGCGGGTGCTAGGCAGGTGCTGGGTGGCCGCTGGGCGGATAATGGGTGGGCGCTCGTCGGATGGTGGGCGGGCGCTGGGAGGGCGCTGGATGGGCGCTGGGCGGGCGTTGGGCGGGCGTTGGGCGAACGTAGCGTGGGGGGTGGACACAGGGAAGTAGCAGTTGTGGTTGGGTGGGGCTGGGGGGGGGGGAGACCGGCACCTCTCGACTCGTAGGTTGGGTGACGGTACACACTTGAGGGTATGGGAGAGGGGGGAGGTGGGGTGGCAGAGGGGTGACACTAACACGTTTGTATAATTTCGAGATATATCACTGCACAATATTGTACACTTGTAATCTGGTTCACTGTGGACTCGATGCACTTAAAACACGATACCTGTTTCCTGAGAGCTGAGGTATCTAGTTTTCAGGGATGTTTTCATAAACACTTACACACGGGACACCCCCGTCGTCTGACCGCAAACATCCCATCGGCCCCCCACCCACCAACCCCCAATCATAGCTGAAGGAGCCCCTCAGGGTGCGCTTGTTGGCCCTCACTGTAGTTCAGACGCTTCCACGCTGCCTATCCACTTCTTTGATCATCAGAGTTGCGCGGCATTAGGCAACGGGGTTCTCTCTCTGCGGGACAATCAGCTGTGGTAAGGCTCCTCATATTAAAGTCATTAACCTCGCTGTGTCTTGCATGCGAACCTCATGACTTTTGGCAGAGAAGGCCATGTTGTCAATACCTGTTGGTCACTGCCTCGCCGAATATAACTGTATTGGGTGTGGATTGGGGCCGTAAGGCAGAGAGCCACGGCAAATCGGGGGGCCTGCAGTATGAAACGTGTGCCGGTTACTGACTTTGGGGTTCCTAATGGAAGTCACCTGCATGTGGAACTGCTACACCTCTAAGTCAGGCAATGTCATGTTGTCACAGCTTCTAGGCATGTCACAGCTGCTTGGTCGTCAATGGGGCAATACCAGCTGGATTTCTTGTTATCTTCACAAGGTGGGGGTGAGGTGCTGGTCCTGCAAGAGAGGACCAGCACCTCACCACCACACACACACACACACCCGTAATTACATAAGTGTAATTACCTAAGTGTAGTTACAGGATGAGAGCTACGCTCGTGGTGTCCCGTCTTCCCAGCACTCTTTGTCATATAACACTTTGAAAATACTGACGGTCTTGGCCTCCACCACCTTCTCACCTAACTTGTTCCAACCGTCTACCACTCTGTTTGCGAAAGTGAATTTTCTTATATTTCTTCGGCATCTGTGTTTAGCTAGTTTATATCTATAACCTCTTGTTCTTAAAGTTCCAGGTGTCAGGAAATCTTCCCTATCGATTTAATCAATTCCTGTTACTATTTTGTAGGTAGTGATCATATCACCTCTTTTTCTTTTGTCTTCAAGTTTTGGCATATTTAATGCCTCTAACCTCTCTTCGTAGCTCTTGCCCTTCAGTTCTGGGAGCCACTTAGTAACATGTCTTTGCACCTTTTCCAGTTTGTTGATGTGCTTCTTAAGATATGGGCACCACACAACCGCTGCATATTCTAGCTTTGGCCTAACAAAAGTCGTGAACAATTTCTTTAGAATATCCCCATCCATGTATTTAAAAGCAATTCTGAGGTTAGAAAGCGTGGCATAGGCTCCTCGCACAATATTCTTTATGTGGTCTTCAGGTGATAGTTTTCTATCTAGAACCACCCTGGTCTACCACTCCGTCTACACTCTGTTTGCGAAAGTGAATTTCCTTATATTTCTTCGGCATCTGTGTTTAGCTAGTTTAAATCTATGACCTCTTGTTCTTAGAGTTCCAGGTCTCAGGAAATCTTCCCTATTGTTCATGACTTTTGTTAGGCCAAAGCTAGAATATGCAGCGGTTGTGTGGTGCCCATATCTTAAGAAGCACATCAACAAACTGGAAAAGGTGCAAAGACATGCTACTAAGTGGCTCCCAGAACTGAAGGGAAAGAGCTACGTGGAACTTTGGTGAGTCTGGTAGGAGCTCTGAGAGCAGAGATGGATTCCCTGCGGGAGGAGGTACGACGGCTGAGACTTCGGGAGGAAACGAAGGAGGAGGCCAGTGTTGACGGGACCTCATTAAGAAGGACTGACGGGACCAGTATTAAAAAGACCTCGTCTTAGCAAGTTGTGAAAGACAGGGGTCTTAAGAAGACCTTGGCAAAACCGACAACTAATAGCCTACACCTAAGGACTTTTAATGCATTTGACGTATTAGAGGACGAGTGCTGTGGTGAACCTGTTGTTCAAAGAGGAGGCAAAGCAACGAGGAGCATTGAAGCGCAGGTCCCTCAAACTGCTCGAAAGGAAAAGGGAGAATCGAAGCGAATTTTGGTTGTGGGAGATTCCCAGGTGAGGTATTTAGACAGAACGTTTTGTGCCAGAGATAGGGGGAACAGATTAAGAGTTTGCTATCCGGGAGCTGGAATTGGTGATATTGTTGGAAACATGAATGATATTATGACGGGAAATGGAAACAAACCCATTATTTGTATTAGTGCAGGGGTAATGATATTGGGCGAGTTAGGAGTGAGGAACTAATACAGAGATTCAGGACAGCCATTGAACTAGTTAGGAGTAAGGGAGGAATCCCGATCATATGTGGCATTCTTCCAAGAAAGGGAGTGGGAAATGAATGGATATCGAGGGCACTTGGTGTCAATTGCCGGCTGGAAAGATATTGCAAATCAAATGCAATATCTTTCATAGACAACTGGGAACACTTCTATGGAAGAAATTAAATAAATGCTCGTGATGGGGTGCATCTATCGAGAGCTGGGGTTGTTGCTGTTGCGAACTCGTTGGAAGAAGTTTTTAGAGGTGTTTGTTTGGGTTTAAACTGTTAGTAGATAGAAGTATGGGAATTGATTTGGAGGAAGGAGGTAATAAAAGTATGTGTTTGTGGGAGAAATGAATTGGCAAAATGATCAGGGAAAGAGAAAGGCCTCAAAATAACAATTAACTTGGGGTATATTACACTAACAGTAGAAGTCTAAGAAATAAAATTAACGAATTAAATGCTCTTGTCTGCACAGAAGAAATAGATATTATTGCACTTACCGAAACGTGGATGAATGTAGAAAATAGAGAACTATTAGCTGAATATAAAATAAATGGATTTAAACTATTTCACACAGATAGATATATTAGACGAGGAGGTGGAGTAGCTATATAAGTTAGGGACAATTTGAAATGTAGTCTCAAATAGGGAATCAAAACTGAGCCACACACAGAAACTATTTGGATAGAATTAAACGAAAAAGCTAATAATATTATAATAGGAGTTATATATAGGCCACCAAATTTAGACCGAATGGAAGTAAAGCTTCTATGGGATGAAATATCTAGAGCATCTAGATCTAACAGGATCGAGGTGGGGACGAGGACAGGTTGACGAGTTTAGCAGTTACCAGGGAGGATGTTCTTAAACAAATAGTAAAACTCAAACCAAACAAATCCCCAGGGCCGGATGAAGTGTTTGCTAGGGTGCTTAAAGAATGCAAAGAGGAGCTTTGTGACCCACTGTCAACCATATTTAATAAATCAATAGAGTCAGGCAGAGTGCCAGAGTTTTGGAAAGTTGCTAATGTGATACCAGTTTTTAAGAAAGGAGATAGATCACTTGCGTCTAACTATCGACCAATTAGCCTAAAGTCTATTGTGGGAAAGTTACTCGAATCTATAATAGCAAATAAAATTCGTCTTCATCTTGAAAAACATAAATTAATAATTGAGTCGCAACATGGTTTTATAAATGGCCGTTCATGTTTAACAAATTTGTTATCTTTTTATTCTAGCATTGTTGAGGCAGTTGATAGTGGTAAGGATTGCGATGTTGTATACCTTGACTTTAGCAAAGCTTTTGATACAGTGCCACATGAAAGACTGATTAAAAAAATAGAGTCTCATGGTATTGGGGGTGCTATATTAAGCTGGATTAGGGCATGGCTATACCAAAGGAAACAGAGAGTTAGTATAAATGGAATCAAGTCAGAGTGGGAAAATGTTGTAAGTGGAGTGCCTCAAGGCTCTGTCCTGGGACCTCTGTTGTTTATAATATATATAAATGATTTAGATTCAGGTTTGAGTAGCAACATTTGCAAATTTGCCGATGATACGAAAATCGGTAGGGAAATTAATTCGGAGGAGGACTCACTATCACTTCAAGTTGATCTAGATAGGGTTTTGAAATGGTCAAAGGATTGGCAGATGCAGTTTAATGCTGATAAATGTAAAGTTCTGAGGTTAGGTAATGATGATAGAGTTACAAGATACGAGCTAGATGGTGTTGTGATTGCGAAGTCGGATTGCGAAAGGGATCTGGGAGTTATGATTAGTAAGAATTTAAAACAAAAGGATCAATGCATAAATGTTCGTAATAAGGCAAATCGGACACTTGGATTTATTAATCGCAGCGTTAGTAACAAGACACCTGGTGTGGTTCTCAAGCTATATCTTGCTCTAGTTAGGCCCCATTTAGATTATGCAGTTCAGTTTTGGTCGCCATATTATAGAATGGATATAAATTCACTTGAACGTGTCCAGCGTAGGATGACTAAGTTAATTCCCCAAATTAGAAATCTTTCATATGAAGAAAGATTAACAAAGCTTAAGTTGCATTCACTGGAAAGGCGAAGAGTTAGGGGTGACATGATAGAGGTTTACAAGTGGATGAATGGACATAACCGGGGGGATATTAATAGGGTATTAAAAGTATCAACACAGGACAGAACACGAAACAATGGATATAAATTGGATAAGTTTAGATTTAGGAAAGACTTGGGTAAATACTGGTTCAGTAACAGGGTTGTTGATTTGTGGAACCAATTGCCGCGTAACATTGTGGAGGTGGGGTCCCTCGATTGTTTCAAGCACGGGTTGGACAAGTATATGAGTGGGATTGGGTGGTTATAGAATAGGAGCTGCCTCGTATGGGCCAATAGGCCTTCTGCAGTTACCTTTGTTCTTATGTTCTTATGTTCTAACAGTATTTATGTCATGGGTGACTTTAATTTTAGTGGAATAAACTGGTTGAACAAAACAGGGAATAGTGAAGCAGAAGATTTTCTAGAATTAATTGACGATTCCTTTCTTACGCAACACATTAAGGAACCAACACGGGAAAATAATATTTTAGATTTAGTGTTAACTAACAGGGAAACACAAATTAATGACATCGAAATAAGGAGTGAACTAGGGAACAGTGATCACAAAGTAATCAGATTTAGCATAGAATGGAATAGACCTGTAGGAGAAAATTCTGTTAAAGTGCCAGATTTTCGAAAAGCTCATTTTAATAGCCTAAGAAATTTTTTGGGTCAAATTGATTGGAAAGTCTTGGGTATGGGGTGTTGGCCGGTCTTGGAGCGAGACATGAACCCAGCGATAGGTGACTTAAATGGGGATTTCGATGTGGATTCAATATATAACTTATTTAAGAATATTCTAAACAAAGCACAGGAACTTAGTATACCATACAAATTGAATAGATCGAATACTAATGACCCAAAGTGGATAACAAAGAATTTGAAGAACCTTATAGGTAAAAAGAGAGCTTGGTACAAAAGGATTAAGAATGGGAAAGTCAGTTTAGAACAGGAATTCGTACAACTGGTTAGAAATGTTAAAAAGAGATAAGGAAAGCAAAAAGAAACATAAGAACAAAGGCAACTGCATAAGGCCTATTGGCCCATACGAGGCAGCTCCTATTTATAACCACCCAATGCCACTCATACACTTGTCCAACCCACGCTTGAAACAATCGAGGGACACCACCTCCACCACGTTACGCGGCAATTGGTTCCACAAATCAACAACCCTGTTACTGAACCAGTATTTACCCAAGTCTTTCCTAAATCTATACTTATCCAATTTATACCCATTGTTTCGTGTTCTGTCTTGTGTTGATATTTTTAATACCCTATTAATATCCCCCCTGTTATGTCCATTCATCCACTTGTAAACCTCTATCATGTCACCCCTAACTCTTCGCCTTTCCAGTGAATGCAACTTAAGCTTTGTTAATCTTTCTTCATATGAAAGATTTCTAATTTGGGGAATTAACTTAGTCATCCTACGTTGGACACGTTCAAGTTAATTTATATCCATTCTATAATACGGCGACCAAACCTGAACTGCATAATCTAAATGAGGCCTAACCAGAGCAAGATATAGCTTAAGAACCACACCAGGTGTCTTGTTACTAACGCTTCGATTAATAAATCCCAGTGTCTTATTCGCCTTATTACGAACATTCATGCATTGATCCTTTTGTTTTAAATTCTAACTAATCATAACTCCCAGATCCCTTTCGCAATCCGACTTCGCAATCTCAACACCATCTAACTCGTATCTTGTTAGATACGAGTCATTACCTATCGAGTCATTACCTATCGAGTCATTACCTATCGATACGAGTCATTACCTATACGAGTCATTACCTATCATCATTACCTAGCCTCAGAACTTTACAATTATCAGCATTAAACTGCATTTGCCAATCCTTTGACCATTTCAAAACCCTATCTAGATCAACTTGAAGTGATAGTGAGTCCTCCTCCGAATTAATTTCCCTACCGATTTTCGTATCATCGGCAAATTTGCAAATGTTGCTACTCAAACCTGAATCTAAATCATTTATATATATATTATAAACAACAGAGGTCCCAGGACAGAGCCCTGAGGCACTCCACTAACAACATTATCCCACTCTGACTTAACCCCATTTATACTAACTCTCAGTTTCCTTTGGAATAGCCATGCCCTAATCCAAGTTAATATAGCACCCCCAATACCAAGAGCTTCTATTTTTTTAATTAGTCTTTCATGTAGCACTGTATCAAAAGCTTTGCTAAAGTCAATGTACACAACATAACAATCCTTACCACTATCAACTGCCTCAACTATGCTGGAATAAAAAGTTAGCAAATTTGTTAAACATGAACGGCCATTTGTAAAATCATGTTGCGACTCATTTATTAATTTATGTTTTTCAAGATGGAGACGAATTGTATTTGCAATTATTGATTCAAGTAACTTTCCCACAATAGACGTTAGGCTAATTGGCCGATAGTTTGATGCAAGTGATCTATCTCCTTTCTTAAAAATTGGTACCACATTAGCTACCTTCCGTGACTCTGGCACTCTGCCTGACTCTATTGATTTATTAAATATGGTAGACAGTGGCTCGATAAGCTCCTCTTTGCATTCTTTAAGCACCCTGGCAAACACTTCATCAGGCCCTGGGGATTTGTTTGGTTTTAGTTTTTCTAATTGTTTAATTACATCCTCCCTGGTAACTGCTAAACTAGTCAACCTGTCCTCATCCCCACCCACATAGGGGAAGGCATATTGTTAAGTTCTTCTTTAGTAAATACAGATATAAAATATCTGTTAAAAATACTACTCATCTCCTTGTCATTATCCGTTATTTGACCTGTCTCAGATTTTAATGGACATATCCTTTCCCTAGTCTTAGTTCGATATAACTGAAAAAAACCCTTAAGGATTTGACTTTGCTTGCTCTGCTTTGCGAACTTCATAGTTTCTTTTTGCTTTCCTTATCTCTTTTTTAACATTTCTAACCAGTTGTATGAATTCCTGTTCTAACCTGACTTCCCCATTCTTAATCCTTTTGTACCAAGCTCTCTTTTTACCTATAAGGCTCTTTAAATTATTTGTTATCCACTTTGGGTCATTAGTATTCGACCTATTCAATTTGTATGGTATACTACGTTCCTGTGCTTTGTTTAGAATATTCTTAAATAAGTTATATATTAAATCCACATCGAAATCCCCTTTTACGTCACCTATCACTGGGTTCATGTCTCGCTGTAAGACCGGCCCACACCCCATACCCAAGAGTTTCCAATCTATTTGACCCAAAAAATTTCTTAGGCTATTAAAATCAGCTTTTCGAAAATCTGGCACTTTAACAGAATTTTCTCCTACAGGTCTATTCCATTCTATGCTAAATCTGATTTCTTTGTGATCACTGTTCACTAGCTCACTCCCTATTTCGATGTCATTAATTTGTGTTTCCCTGTTAGTTAACACTAAATCTAATATATTATTTTCCCGCGTTGGTTCCTTAATGTGTTGCGTAAGAAAGCAATCGTCAATTAATTCTAGAAAATCTTCTGCTTCACTATTCCCTGTTTTATTCTCCCAGTTTATTCCACTAAAATTAAAGTCACTCATGACATAAATACTGTTAGATCTAGATGCTCTAGATATTTCATTCCATAGATGCTTTGCTTCCTTTCTGTCTAAATTTGGTGGCCTATATATAACTCCTATTATAATATTATTTGCTTTTTCGTTTAATTCTATCCAAAATTCTATCCAAATAGTTTCTGTGTGTGGCTCAGTTTTGATTCCCTATTTGAGACTACATTTCAAATTGTCCCTAACATATATGGCTACTCCCCCTCCTCGTCTAATATATCTATCTGTGTGAAATAGTTTAAATCCATTTATCTGATATTCAGCTAATAGTTCTCTATTTTCTACGTTCATCCACGTTTCGGTAAGTGCAATAATATCTATTTCTTTCTGTGGCTATTCCAAAGGAAACAGAGAGTTAGTATAAATGGGGTTAAGTCAAAGTGGGATAATGTTGTTAGTGGAGTTCCTCAGGGCTCTGTCCTGGGACCTCTGTTGTTTATAATATATATAAATGATTTAGATTCAGGTTTGAGTAGCAACATTTGCAAATTTGCCGATGATACGAAAATCGGTAGGGAAATTAATTCGGAGGAGGACTCACTATCACTTCAAGTTGATCTAGATAGGGTTTTGAAATGGTCAAAGGATTGGCAGATGCAGTTTAATGCTGATAAATGTAAAGTTCTGAGGTTAGGTAATGATGATAGAGTTACAAGATACGAGGTAGATGGTGTTGAGATTGCGAAGTCGGATTGCGAAAGGGATCTGGGAGTTATGATTAGTAAGAATTTAAAACAAACGGATCAATTCATAAATATTCATAATAAGGCAAATCGGACACTTGGATTTATTAATCGCAGCGTTAGTAACAAGACACCTGGTGTCGTTCTCAAGCTATGTCTTGCTCTAGTTAGGCCCCATTTAGATTATGCAGTTCAGTTTTGGTCGCCATATTATAGAACGGATATAAATTCACTTGAACGTGTCCAGCGTAGGATGACTAAGTTAATTCCTCAAATTAGAAATCTTTCATATGAAGAAAGATTAACAAAGCTTAAGTTGCATTCACTGGAAAGGCGAAGAGTTAGGGTGACATGATAGAGGTTTACAAGTGGGTGAATGGACATAACAAAGGGGATATTTATAGGGTATTAAAAGTATCAACACAAGACAGAACACGAAACAATGGGTATAAATTGGATAAGTTTAGATTTAGGAAAGACTTAGGTAAATACTGGTTCAGTAACAGGGTTTTGATTCCCTCTTTGAGACTACATTTCAAATTGTCCCAAACATATATGGCTACTCCACCTCCTCGTCTAATATATCTATCTGTGTGAAATAGTTTAAATCCATTTATTTGATATTCAGCTAATAGTTCTCTATTTTCTACATTCATCCACGTTTCGGTAAGTGCAATAATATCTATTTTTTCTGTGCAGACAAGAGCATTTAATTCGTTAATTTTATTTCTTAGACTTCTACTGTTAGTGTAATATACCCTAAGTGAATTGTTATTTTGAGGCCCTCTCTTTCCCTGATCATTTTGCCAATTCCTTTCTCCCACAAACACATACTTTTAATACCTCCTTCCTCCAAATCAATTCCCATACCTCTATCTACCAACAGTTTAAACCCAAACAAACACCTCTAACCACTTCTTCCAACGAGTTCGCAACAGCAACAACCCCAGCTCTCGATAGATGCACCCCATCACGAGCATACATTTCATTTCTTCCATAGAAGTGTTCCCAGTTGTCTATGAAAGATATTGCATTTGATTTGCAATATCTTTCCAGCCGGCAATTGACACCAAGTGCCCTCGTTATCCATTCATTTCCCACTCCCTTTCTGGAAGAATGCCACATATGATCGGGATTCCTCCCTTGCTCCTAACTAATTCTATGGCTGTTTTTTACCTCTGAATCAGTTCCTCACTCCTAACTCGACCAACATCATTTCCTCCCGCGCTAATGCAAATAATGGGATTGTTCCCATTTCCAGCCATAATATCATTCATGTTGTTTATAATATCACCAATGCCAGCTCCCGGATAGCAAACCCTTAACCTTTTCCCCCTATCTCTAGCACAAAACGTTCTATCCAAATACCTTATCTGGGAATCTCCCACAACTAAGGTTTGCTTAGGTACTTCCTTTACTCTCTGAGGGGCCTGCGCTTTCTTGCTCTTCGTTGCTTTCCCTTTTGCGCGATCCGCAGTCTCACCACAGCACTCGTCCTCCAAAACTTCAAATGAATTAGAAGTTGCTATGGCGTTTGAAGGCAGCTTTATCAAAGTCTTCTTAAGGCCCCTGTCTTTCACAACTCTCCAAGACGAGGTCCCTTTACTACTGGTCTCCTCCTTCGTTACTTCTCGTTGTTCTTTCAGCTGACGCACCTCCTCCCGCAGAGAGTCCAACTCTGTCCTCAGGGCAAATTTACACGTCCAAAAATCTTATGTTTTAGCTTCATATGCTTCCCAGTCTATGGATTTCAAGTTGAAGTTGCCAACTATCAACAGTCATGAACTATCGTTATCCGCTCTCGCTATGATCTCTCTCATTATTGTTATAAGACCTTCTCGTTTACTATCTAGCTCCTCCTTTGACCATGTGCTGCTTGGTGGTGGACTATATGCATTTATGATAATAGTTTATCATCCTCATGGCAGATCTCAAGTGCTATTATGTCAACTTCTTGTGGATTGGCAGTTATTATTTCCTTCACCTTTAGGTGAATGTAGAAAATAAAGAACTATTAGCTGAATATCAAATATATGGATTTAAACTATTTCACACAGATAGATATATTAGACGAGGAGGTGGAGTAGCCATATATGTTAGGGACAATTTGAAATGTAGTCTCAAAGAGGGAATCAAAACAGAGCCACACACAGAAACTATTTGGATTGAATTAAACGAAAAAGCTAATAATATTATAATAGGAGTAATATATAGGCCACCAAATTTAGACAGAATGGAAGCAAAGCATCTATGGGATGAAATATCTAGAGCATCTAGATCTAACAGTATTTATGTCATGGGTGACTTTAATTTTAGCGGAATAAACTGGTTGAACAAAACAGGGAATAGTGAAGCAGAAGATTTTCTAGAATTAATTGACGATTGCTTTCTTACGCAACACATTAAGGAACCAACACGGGAAAATAATATTTTAGATTTAGTGTTAACTAACAGGGAAACGCAAATTAATGACATCGAAATAGGGAGTGAGCTAGGGAGCAGTGATCACAAAGAAATCAGATTTAGCATAGAATGGAATAGACCAGTAGGAGAAAATTCTGTTAAAGTGCCAGATTTTCGAAAAGCTGATTTTAATAGCCTAAGAAATTTTTTGGGTCAAATTGATTGGAAAGTCTTGGGTATGGGGTGTGGGCCGGTCTTGGAGCGAGACATGAACCCAGCTATAGGTGACTTAAATGGGGATTTCGATGTGGATTCAATATATAACTTATTTAAGAATATTCTAAACAAAGCACAGGAACGTAGTATACCATACAAATTGAATAGATCGAATACTAATGACCCAAAGTGGATAACAAAGAATTTGAAGAACCTTATAGGTAAAAAGAGAGCTTGGTACAAAAGGATTAAAAATGGGGAGGTCACTTTAGAACAGGAATTCATACAACTGGTTAGAAATGTTAAAAAAGAGATAAGGAAAGCAAAAAGAAACTATGAAGTTCGCATAGCAGGGCAAGCAAAGACAAATCCTAAAGGGTTTTTTCAGTTATATCGTACTAAGACTAGGGAAAGGATAGGTCCATTAAAAACTGAGACAGGTCAAATAACAGATAGTGATGAAGAGATGAGTAGTATTTTTAATAAATATTTTGTATCTGTATTTACTAAAGAGGAACTTAACAATATGCCTTCAGCCGAACAAGTCTATGTGGGTGGGGACGAGGACAGGTTGACGAGTTTAGCAGTTACCAGGGAGGATGTTCTTAAACAAATAGTAAAACTCAAACCAAACAAATCCCCAGGGCCGGATGAAGTGTTTGCCAGGGTGCTTAAAGAATGCAAAGAGGAGCTTTGTGACCCACTGTCAACCATATTTAATAAATCAATAGAGTCAGGCAGAGTGCCAGAGTTTTGGAAAGTTGCTAATGTGATACCAGTTTTTAAGAAAGGAGATAGATCACTTGCGTCTAACTATCGACCAATTAGCCTAACGTCTATTGTGGGAAAGTTACTCGAATCTATAATAGCAAATAAAATTCGTCTTCATCTTGAAAAACATAAATTAATAATTGAGTCGCAACATGGTTTTATAAATGGCCGTTCATGTTTAACAAATTTGTTATCTTTTTATTCTAGCATTGTTGAGGCAGTTGATAGTGGTAAGGATTGCGATGTTGTATACCTTGACTTTAGCAAAGCTTTTGATACAGTGCCACATGAAAGACTGATTAAAAAGATAGAGTCTCATGGTATTGGGGGTGCTATATTAAGCTGGATTAGGGCATGGCTATACCAAAGGAAACAGAGAGTTAGTATAAATGGAATCAAGTCAGAGTGGGAAAATGTTGTAAGTGGAGTGCCTCAAGGCTCTGTCCTGGGACCTCTGTTGTTTATAATATATATAAATGATTTAGATTCAGGTTTGAGTAGCAACATTTGCAAATTTGCCGATGATACGAAAATCGGTAGGGAAATAAATTCGGAGGAGGACTCACTATCACTTCAAGTTGATCTAGATAGGGTTTTGAAATGGTCAAAGGATTGGCAGATGCAGTTTAATGCTGATAAATGTAAAGTTCTGAGGTTAGGTAATGATGATAGAGTTACAAGATACGAGCTAGATGGTGTTGTGATTGCGAAGTCGGATTGCGAAAGGGATCTGGGAGTTATGATTAGTAAGAATTTAAAACAAAAGGATCAATGCATAAATGTTCGTAATAAGGCAAATCGGACACTTGGATTTATTAATCGCAGCGTTAGTAACAAGACACCTGGTGTGGTTCTCAAGCTATATCTTGCTCTAGTTAGGCCCCATTTAGATTATGCAGTTCAGTTTTGGTCGCCATATTATAGAATGGATATAAATTCACTTGAACGTGTCCAGCGTAGGATGACTAAGTTAATTCCCCAAATTAGAAATCTTTCATATGAAGAAAGATTAACAAAGCTTAAGTTGCATTCACTGGAAAGGCGAAGAGTTAGGGGTGACATGATAGAGGTTTACAAGTGGATGAATGGACATAACCGGGGGGATATTAATAGGGTATTAAAAGTATCAACACAGGACAGAACACGAAACAATGGATATAAATTGGATAAGTTTAGATTTAGGAAAGACTTGGGTAAATACTGGTTCAGTAACAGGGTTGTTGATTTGTGGAACCAATTGCCGCGTAACATTGTGGAGGTGGGGTCCCTCGATTGTTTCAAGCACGGGTTGGACAAGTATATGAGTGGGATTGGGTGGTTATAGAATAGGAGCTGCCTCGTATGGGCCAATAGGCCTTCTGCAGTTACCTTTGTTCTTATGTTCTTATGTTCTTATGTTCTTATGTGTTCTTTCACCAGCACAGCAACGCCACCTCCTTTCCTAATTTTTCTGTCCCGTCTCCAAATTGAGTAGCCCCGTGGGAATATGACCTCATTTAAAATAACATCTTCAAGTTTTGTCTCCGTGAGTGAAAACAATGTCTGGTGTCTGGAGCTGTATTACATCACTTAACTCCAGTATCTTCGATCTTACTCCATCTATGTTGGGTTATGCAATCTTCAGGAACTTGTTCCCCCTATTCTTATTTATTCTTATTAGTGTGTATGTGTGAACTCACCTATTTGTGCTCGCGGGGGTTGAGCTTTGGCTCTTTGGTCCCGCCTCTCAACTGTCAATCAACTGGTGTATAGATTCCTGAGCCTACTGGGCTCTATCATATCTACATTTGAAACTGTGTATGAAGTCAGCCTCCACCACATCACTGTGTGTGTGTGTGTGTGTGTGTGTGTGTGTGTGTGTGTGTGTGTGTGTGTGTGTGTGTGTGTGTGTGTGTGTGTGTGTGTGTGTGTGTGTGTGTGTGTGCGTGTGTGTGCGTGTGTGTGTGTGTGTGTGTGTGTGTGTTTGTGCGTGTGTGTGTACTCACCTAGTTGTACGCACCTAGTTGTGCTTGCAGGGGTTGAGCTCTGGCTCTTTGGTCCCGCCTCTCAACCGTCAATCAACTGGTGTACAGTTTCCTGAGCCTACTGGGCTCTATCATATGAAACTGTGTATGGAGTCAGCCTCCAGCTTGGAGTCATATCACTGCCTAAGGCATTCCTCGGGTTAACTACTCTGACACTGAAAAAGTTCTTTCTAACGTCCCTGTGGCTCATTTGGATACTCAGCCTCCACCTGTGTCCCCTTGTTCGCGTACCTCCCGTGTTAAACAATTTATCCTTTTCTACCCTGTCAATTCCTCTGAGAATTTTGTAGGTTGTGATCATGTCTCCCCTTACTCTTCTGTCTTCTAGTGTCGTGAGATGCATTTCACGCAGCCTTTCCTTACAACTCATGCCTCTTAGTTCAGGGACTAGCCTAGTGGCATACCTCTGAACTTTTTCCAGCTTAGTCTTGTGCTTGACAAGGTACGGGCTATATGCTGGGGCCGCATACTTCAGGATTGGTCTTACATATGTGGTATACAATGTTCTCAATGATTCCTTACTCAGGTTCCTGATGACTGGTTTTGATGCTAGCCAGCCTCGCGTATGCCACAGATGTAATTATTTCTATGTGGGCTTCAGAAGACAGGTTTGGTGTGATATCAACTCCTAGATCTTTCTCTCTGTCTGTTTCATGAAGTGCTTCATCTCCCATTCTGTATCCTCTGTCAGGGCTCCTGTTTCCACCGCCTAGTTTTATTTTCATACATTTACTCTGGTTTAACTTTAGTAGCCATTTGTTGTGCCATTCATTCAGTTTGTCTAGGTCATCTTGTAGCCTCATACTATCTTATTCTGTTTTAATCCTCATATTTTTGGCATCGTCAGAAAACATTGAGCGAAATGATTTTGTATCCTCTGGGAGATCATTTACATATATCAAAAACAGTATAGGTCCAAGGACAGACCCCTGCAGCACTCCACTGGTGACACCTCTCCAATCTGAGACCTCACCCCTCAAAGTGACTTGCTGTCTTCTGGTGCTTAGGTACTCCCTTATCCAATGGAGTACCTTCCCTTTCACTCCTGTCTACATCTCCAGCTTTTGCACCAGCCTCTTGTGTTGCACTGTGTCAAAGGCTTTCTGGCCATCCAAAAATATGCAGTCTGCCCACCCCTCTCTTGCCTGATTTTTTTTTGCCTTGTCGTAGGATTCAATTAATCCTGTGAGGCACGACTTGCCATCCCTGAACCCATGTTGATGCTGTGTTACAAAGTTCTTTATCTTCAGATGATCCACTAGCCTTTTATGCACAAGCTTCTCCAACAGCTTGAATGTTATGCAAGATAGGGACATTGGCCTGTAATTCAGTTCTTCCTGTCTTTCCCCTCTGTATATCGGGACTACAATATCCGTCTTCCAAATTTTTGGCAATTCCCCTGTTACCAGTGATTTGTTATACACTATGGTGAGTGGAAGGCACCGTGCTTCTGCTCCTTCCTTTAGTATCAAAGGGGAGAGTCCCTCTGAGCATATAGCCTTTGTCACAACCAACTCTAGTAAAAGCTTCCTTCCATCCCCACTGGTACTCTCACACTCTTCTAGTTGTGCCTGGTTAACTATTTCCTCTCCTATCTCTGGTACTTCTTCTTGCTCTAATGTGATGACCTTTTTGAATTTGAATTTCTTATTCAGTTCCTTGCACACTTCCTTGTCTTTTGTAGTGAATCTGTATGCCCCAATCCTCATTTTCATTACCTGTTCCTTTTCTGCTCTTTTCTCCTGATGTGGCTGTGCAGCAATTTCGGTTGAGTCTTTGCCTTGCTTGTGATGTCATTTTCGTATAGCCCTTCTGCCTCTCTTCTCAACCTGACATATTCATTCCTGGCTCTCTGGTATCTTTCTCTGCTCTCCAGTGTCCGGTTATTTCTGTTGTTTCTCCACGCCCATTTACTTTGCTGCTTAGCTAGCCTGCATCTTTGATTAAATCATGGGTTTCTCATCTTCATTTCATTGTTATCCTTTTGAACCGGGACAAACTTGTCTGCTGTCTCCTTACACTTCTGTGTGTTGTCCTTCATGTCTTGGGCCGTCTTTCCCCTGAGCGCTATTTCCCATGTAACATCTGTTAGGAATTTTCTTATCTCTTCATAGTTTCCCTTTCGGAATGCCAGCCATGAAAAATTTGTTTCAGTTCCCCTACTCGAGTTCATTAACCCTTCTTCAACCAGATACTCAATCGTCAGTACACTGTGGTTGCTCATTCCTACTGGGGCCTTAAAACCGATTTCCCTTATGTCGGAGTCGTTCAGAGTGAAGACTAGTTCGAGTCTCGCTTGTTCATCGATTCCTCTCACGCTTGTGGATTCCCTGACATGCTGGCATAAAAAGTTTCTTGTCGCTACCTGTGTTTCTTGTGTATGTACTTACCTAGTTGTGCTTGCAGGGGTTGAGCTCAGGCTTTTTGGTCCCCGCCTTTCAACTGGTGAACAGGTTCCTTAGCCTAGTCATTCAATCATATCTTCACTTGAAACTGTGCATGCAGTCTGCCTCACCACATCACTTCTGTCACGGACCTTGGCGCCATCTACCATCCAGTGGCCGAACTACAGCAGTTGACCCTTCCATTAATCAGTTTCCCATCTTGTAGTCGGCCAGGCTGAAAGATGACGAGTAACACGGACGAGGGATGGTAGTCAGTGAAGTCGGGACAGTGGAAGACTTGGGTCGACCTGAAGGTGCTAGCTAAGTGGGCTAGTTGAGCGCTGCTCTTGAGTGTTATAGACTTCTCTCCTGGAGGTGCTAGCCAGTGAAGCTAGGTGAGCACTGTGGTTGGGCGCTGTAGACTTCGATTCTGGAAGGTACTAGCCAAGTGGGGCTAGTTGAGCGTAGCTGATTTTACTGATTGAGCGTCCCAGCGAGTGTGCAACGGACGTGGAGCATCGAAGACTTCATCAGAGGCACTTTGTGTCCGTCATCCGTGAAGCAGGCGAGCGTAAGGGCTAGCAACGCCGCTCCGGTTGACCTTGCATAGACTTGTATATTATAATGGTGATGGGAAATAATAACGGGTTATTTTAAGTCTAATTCTTTTCATTTTACCTTTAAACATTACACTATTTTTCCCACCAAGATTAGGGTTCTCTGAACTAGAATCGGATCATAGTTTAAAAAGAACCCAGTTACGAAGGGTTCGTAACAACTTCCTAATGCATTCCCTTTGTCTACTACTCTGAAACTGAAAAAAATTATTTCTACTGTCTCTATTGCTCATTTGGGCACTCAATTTCCACCTCCCCTTGTGCAAGTGCCCCTTGTGTTAAATAGTCTGTATTTATCTACCCCTGTCAATTCCCTTGAGAATCTTGTATGTGGTAATCATGTCCCCCATAACTCTCCTGTTTCTCAGTAACGTGAGGTTTAATTTCCGTAGTCTATCCTCGTAGCTCATAACCCTCAGTTCTGGTATTAGTCTGGTGGCAAACCTTCGTATCTTTTTCCAGTTTAATGTTTTCCTTGACTAAATATGGACTTCATGCTGGAGCCGCATACTCCAGGATTGGTCTGACATATGTAGTATACAAAGTTCTGAATGATTCTTTACAAAAGTTTCTAAAGGCCGTTCTTATGGTAACCAACCTGGCATATGCCGCTGATTTTATCTTGAGATGGGCTTCAGGGGACAGGTCTGGCATGATATCAACCTCCAAGTCTTCCTCTCTCTCTTTCTGACTTTTGAAGTATTTCATCTCCCACATGATACCTTGTATCTGGTCTCCTGCTCCCATCACATATCTTCAATACATTACATTTGCTTGGGTTAGACTCCAACAACCATTTGTTCTACTATTCCTACAGCTTGTCCAGGTCTTCTTGAAGCCTCAAGCTTTCCTCCTCTGTCTTAACCCTTCCCATAATTTTGGCGTCGTCAGCAAACATTGAGAGGAATGAGTCTATATCCTCTGGGAGATCATTTACGTAAATCGGAAACAGGATAGGTCCGAGTACAGAGCCCTGCGTGACTCCACTGGTGACTTCACGCCATTCTGAGGTTTCGCCCCTCACTAACTCTCTGCTTCCTATTGCTTAGGTACTCCCTTATCCACTAGAGTGCTCTACCAGTTACTCCTGCTAGGTTTATGATGCTACATAAGCTATAGCATATAAGATGCTACCTTATGCATCAGCCTCATATGGGGTACTGTCAGGTTTTCCGACAATCCAAGAAAATGCAGTCTGCCCATCCTTCTCTTTCTTGCTTAATCTTTGTCACCTGATCGTTGAATTTTATTAAGCCTGTAAGGCAAGATTTACCCTTCTTGAACCGATGTTGATTGGTTGTTACGAAGTCCCTTCTCTCCAGATGTGTTACTAGTTTTTTTCTCACGATGTTGTCCATCACCTTGCATGGTATACAAGTTAAGAACACTGGCCTTTAGTTCAATGCCACTTGTCTGTCACCCTTTTTGTATATTAGGACTACTTTAGCCGTCTTCCATATTTCTGGTAGGTCTCCCGTTTCCAGCGACCTACTATACGCTATGGAGAGTGGCAAGCAACGTGCTTCTGCACACCCTTTCAATACCTATGGCTAGATTCCGTCCGGGCCAACAGCCTTTCTCGCATCCAGATCCAACAGATGTCCATTGACCTCATCTCTTGTAACTTCGAACCCTTCCAAGGCCGCCTAGTTTACCTCTCCTAGCGCAGTGACCTCGCCTCGTTCCATCGTGAGGACCTCTTGGAGTCTCTTGTTGAGTTCTTCACACACATCTTTGTCATTCTCTGTGTACCTGTCCTCTCCCTTTCTAAGTATCTTCACCGGTTCCTTCACTTTTGTTTTCCTCCTGATGAGACTGTGGAGCAGCTTTGGTTCGGTCTTGGCTTTATTAGCTATTTAATTTTCATAATTTTTCTTAGCTTCTCTTCTTACACTAACATACTCTTTCCTGGTTCTCTGGTATCTCTCTCTGCTTTCTGGTGTTCTGTTATTTCGGAAGTTCCTCCACTCCTTTTTGTTCAGTTCCATTGCTTCCATACATGCCCTATTAAACCACGGATTCTTCTTTTGGTACTCGGTTTATTCCTGTTGGGCTGGGATAAACCTGTTTACTACCTCCTGACACTTTTAGGTGACATAGTCCATCATGTCTTGCACTTACTTAGTTCTGAGTTCTGTGTCCCATGGTATATCCCCTAGGAATTTTCTCATTTCCTCATTTCCCTTTCTGTATGCCAGCCCTTTGTTTTCCAGTTCTTTTTTTAGGGAGATAAATCCTAGCTCTACCATATACTCAAAGACTAGTACATTGTGATCACTCATTCGCTTCTAACATAACTTCCCTTATATCCAACTCATTTAGGGTAAATATCAGATCAGGTATAGCTGGTTCATCCTCTCTCATTTTTGTCGGTCCCTTGATGTGTTGGCTTAGAAAGTTTCTTGTTGCCACGTCCAGTAACTTAGCTCTCCAAGTCCACCATGTGGGCCTCTGTTCTCCCACTCTATATTCCCGTGGTTGAAGTCTCCCATTATTAGTAGTCTGGATCTGTTCCTGCAAGCGTTAGAAGCTGTTCTCTCTTTAATATATTAATGGTGGCAATTTTGTTTCTATCCTATTCCTGTATGAGTCTTCTGTCGTTTGGTGCGGGGTTATATTTGACTATTACCATAATCTTTTGTCCTCCAATTGCTGTGTGTGTGTGTGTGTGTGTGTAAATTTATTCGGTATCAATAAGATACTGATCAATTGCTGTGGCCCCAGCATCGCATGTGCGTTGCTGAGCCACATCAACCTTCCCCTGTCTCCTAGTCCTCCCCACCATTCCTTCCCCCCCTCCCCTGTCTTCTCGTCCTCCCCCACTCTCCTCCCCCTTGTCCTTCCCACCATTCCCCACTCCCTCATCCGATGCATTCCCAAATGATCTGATGTTCCCATCCGAAAATTGGGAACATCAAATGATCTGATGTTCCCATCACTGAAATATAAGAAAAACAGATAAAACACGAAATAAAAAAAAACAATGAAAAATTATAAAAAATAAACTATACACACAAAATAAATGGTATGGTAAATAACACAGCTCAATTCCAATGCAATGTCACACAAAATAATGAAACCAAAATGAAAATAAATAAAAATCGATTGAAAATTAAATTTATCAATGATATCAGAAATATTGAAAGTCATCATAACATATTTAGTATAGTGCATGTTGCTATTATGTGCAATAGATGGCACTGTTTAAAAAAAAAGTTTTTACCTGTCACAGGTGTGGCATCTATACATATACTCACAAAATGAATGGTATGGTAATCAACGCAGCTCAAATTCACGCACTTTCAAAATTTCAAAGCAATCGGTAAAGAGGTTTCGAAGATTTCCCTCACACGAAGAAAAGTTTTTAAAAAAAGCATGTTTTTCCCCGACACAGACGTGGCATCTATATAAATAATATATGTATATAAAAAATAATATATGTATATAAAAAAAAACTCGGATGCGAATGAAACGTTGTTGTTAAATTTCAAAGCAATCGGTGAAGAACTTTCGAAGATTAGCGATTTTGAACAAACGAACATTTACATTTTTATTTATATAGATTTATCAGGTGTGTTGCTGATGCCTTAAGCTTGCATCGTAAGATAACTATTGGTGGTGTTTAGAGTGTCTGTGATGCTCATTATTAACTGATGACGACAACAATGTTCCTCATGCCTCAATCCGCCATTCTCATATATTATTAGTTACATGCCATTTATGATTATATCCCCCCTCCCCGTTCAGATTGTTGATACCGTGAGGGGGGCTTAGTGGGCGGCTGCCGGAGTGTGATGCTCCTTGGGACAGTCCTCTGTCCTTTTGTAGCCTTGTGCTCCCGCTGCTGTCCTCTCAAATTGTGCTGAACAACTTTTCCTTTTCCTTCTGTGTCGTTTTTCTCCCCCTCTTCTCCTATCTGCTTGTCGTTTCCTGCCGACCTTTTGCTTCTTTTGGTTATTCCTTTGGATTTCTTCTATTTTGACGCCCGGGTGCTTGAGGAGGCATACTCTTGCACCTGTAGAACTGTAGTACCCAACATCGAGAGCGAGGGGGAACCCATTATTGTCAATCCCCGCTTTCGTCACTGAAACCTATCTCGACGGACTGACGGTTCTTAAGGTAGCGTTTGTGGGGCGTATACTAACGACGCACCCCTTGGAGGCCCTGGCATGATCGGCGATAGCTTCTTGTTGGGTGTCCTGTCTCTAATTGTAGCTCCATGGTGGGTGTTGGGGCACATTCGTGAATGAATGTTTCTTTTTCGTACCTATGTTGTATTCTGTCCCTCCTTTACATTCTCAGGCTCGTGGGGTGGGTGACCAAGCCCCCGAGTCGGTCCGTGTTGGAATACTGGACTCTGTAGCCTTCGCTGCATTAGGCCCCGACCTTGCTCCTCCTCAGTCCTCTCTGACTACTTCCCTCGGCTCCCCTCCCTCCTCTGTGTTTGGGACGAGCCCTAAGCCCCCAGTGGTGACTACCTCGTCCGCTGGTACGGCTCAATCTCTAGTTGTAACTACTGCACCTTTTAACTCCTCTCTCTCTCTGGGGATTCTCAACGCCGTCCTCGACACGGCCACACTCGCTCGATTCCTCCCCGTTCTGATGCCTATCAAGCCTTGTTTGGTCCCGCTTCTTGGGCCAAATACTTTGATCTCCTCCCTCTTGATTCTGCTCCTCCTGATGATTTCTCCCTCTATCGACATCTTGTTGATTCCGTGGATGCCTCTGTTACCTTCAACCCCACTCGTCTCGGTACACGTGTCATTGCTGCTCCTTCTCAGGATGCAGCTTCCTGCTTGGCTGCCTTATCCTGCCTTGGCGAGACCTCTGTTTGGGTCTCAAAGAACGCTCATTTGAATGCCAGTGTTGGAACTATTCTCCTCCCGCTCCATGTTGTGACTGGTGTTTGGAATCTGCAGGACTGTCACGATGATATCCGCCATATCCTCGATGCCCAGGGCCGTTCTGTCCTCCAGGTGGACACGTTTACTCGCCCCCCGCGTGGTCGTCGTCATCAACCCCTTCGGGTTGTGAAGATTACCTTTAATGGTAGGACCCTTCCACCCTCTGTCATTCTTGCTGGTGCCAGGTGCTCTGTCCAGGAGTACATTCCTTCTCCTAAATAGGCTCTGTAACAAGTGCTGGAGGTTTGGTCATGGTGCCTTCCGCAGCTCTGGGACTGTCTCTCTCTGTCCTTTGTGTGGGAGCGAAGGTCACTCTAAGTCGGAGTGTGCTTCTTCCCAGGCTCGCTGCCTCAACTGCGGTGAGGCCTATCCTACCTTCTCCCGTGCGTGTATCCATTACAAGCTTGAGGCAGCCGTCCTTCACTTGAAGCACCGGGAGCGTTTATCTTTTCCTGAGGTGAAGTGCCAGGTTCGCCAGCTCCCGCCTTATGCTAACGTCTCTTATGCTCGCGTGTTGCGCTCTTCCTCTCCTCGCCTTTCCCACCTTTCTCAGACTCACAACCATTTCCGTGCCTTGGATCCTGAAACGCCCACTGCCCCCTCCTCTGTTCCTTTGAGTTCTGTCCCGAAGGGTCCCCCCTCCTGGTCCTTTGTCTGGGGTTCCCCTTCTTTCATGTCTCCTGTGCCTTCTTCCTCGTCTCCCTACGGTCCTCCTTCCCATCCTTCTCCTCCGTCTATTGACTCTCCCCGCCGCCTGTCGGTGCGGGCTGATGTCCATCGCTCTCCTAACGTCCGTCGTGTGTTCTCTCGTTCAGCTTCTCCTGTTGAGACGCTCGAATCCGTTGCCCATTACGTAGTTGCTGGACACCGGTCTCTTTAAGTCAGAAGTGTAGTGCCCTCATGGCTCTCGGGTCCTTTAATCCGGTTCATCCAGTGGTTGTCGCAATCCAGCATTGGCTGTTTCTTGTTCACAGTAAATTTAAGTCGGTTGAGTTTTGTTGGGTTTCCAGCCATATTTGTGTCTCTTTAAATGAGCGTGCAGATGCTGCTGCCAGGGAAGCTGTCCGTTCTTGTCCCATCTCTCGTACAGGCATTCCTTATTCCGACTTTTACCCGGTTATCCATTCCTCCATCCTTACCCGTTGGCAGGCTTGTTGGTCGTCTGTTACTGGTAACAAACAACATTCTCTTAAAGGATGTGTGTCCTCGTGGCCGTCCTCCTGCCACCGTAACTGGCGATGGGAAAAGGCTCTGACGAGGTTGCGTATTGGCCATACTCGGTTAACTCATGGTCACTTGATGGAGCGCCGCTTTGCTACTTATTGTCCTAATTGCGTTGTCCCCGCATTCCCCTTTCGGACCATTCCCCGCAGTTGCTTGTCTCTCGATATTATTCTCGGTGACTCGGATACTTTTGTTATCTTTCGCCTGATGCGGTTCTGTTCTAGTATTGGGGTCCTTGGTGATATTTAGCGCCCTCTGATTATCCCGCACATTTGATGGTGCTACATAACCTTCCTGGTTTGGTGCCTTCTTTTTGATAATTACTTACTTATGATTATATTGGTTGAATGGTGATGGCAACAATGTTTTTCTTTCTTCGAACTAGTATTGCCAAGATTTTATTGCCAAACGTTTATGGTGTAGTTGTAGGCATCCATCAGTCTCAGGAGACAATGGAGTTGCGCTCTGGTTGTCGGTCTGGAGTGGCCTCACCAGGGTAGGTTGATTCGGGGGAGAAGCTGTTACCCAGGCAGCAGGTCCTCCTTCTCCACGGCGCTGAAAGTCTCCAATGGAAAGGCATACGCCAATACGATTAGTTCCAGCGCCGTCGCAGGAACTGCGAGTTACGGGGTGGTGAAGGTGGTGAAGAAGGGCACAGGGACCTCCAACCCCAGAGACCGCCGTGGTCGGGGTCGGAGAAGAACCACCCCATCAAGGGTATGAACGACCCCAGGTTCCTGAGGCAGAGCCTGGGCTGCACAACCCTCGGGTGGTGGACGTCCCGGTCCCGCATCTACGGGTTCTAGACAAGGATCATCACAGCCCCTTTTCACCCGAGGCCGGCCTCCTTCAAGACCAAGTAGAAGGAAGAGTGATAATTATTAAATACAACAATTATTACTATGATAATTATAATAAAGGTTATATGGATTAACTGACGATGGCAAGACTAGAGCTGTTGGTTCACATTTAGTAAAGTCACTTATTGTTGGGTGCTGCATAATGCTCTTCTTCTTCTGTTAATAATAATAATAATAATAATAATAATTATTATTATTATTATTATTATTATTATTATTATTATTACAATAAAAATAATAATAATAATAATAATAATAATAATATTTATTAGGGGAAAAGTACATACATACAAAATGATATACAAGAAAAATGTTGGATCTCTAGATAATGCATGTATATACTATGCCTCAAGCCATTAATACACTCAGCGTTTCGGGCATGACAATAGCACCCCTGTTGCTCTCGTCACAAGTAATTAATTATCAAATAAGAACTGGTGAAATGTCGGATATTTTAATGGTGATCTATTCTTAACAATTGTAAAATGGTCTTCCTCTCTAAAATTTAGGGTGAAAATAGTAATACATAAAGTTTAAAGTCGGAACACTTCACTAGTATATAAAAATGCTCAACTAGAACAACTTATTTCAATATTTTACATAAATTACTGGAATCGTGATGGTTTATGCATAATAACAATTGTGGTATCTGTTGACAGGCAGGAGAGCCCTTCACCACGCAGCCGCATATGGTCAGGACAACACTGTGAAGGTCCTCCTCGACTCTGCAGCAAATATCAACGCTGCAGATAATAACGGTAGGAGTCACGCTTATGCATCCCAACATTGTACAACACTCATGTCACACAATACACCACACTTATCATGTGTCAAAATGTAATATTTATATTTTATAATTATAGCATAGGGAAAAGTGTTTGTCTGTTCATAGTTGGTGGCTAAAGTTTTAAAATAAAAAAAATTGTTATAGTAATCTGCACTTTAATTCTTTGATTTTGAAAAAGTTAACAGAAAATTTCTACTGTGAATAATTTGCCCATACTAGCATCAAACAGACAATTTTCCCACAGTGGCAAAAGTTTCTCAAGCAGCTTGTCTTTACCATGGTAAGGATAACTATTGTTTTTTAGTGTACTTCACACCACTGAACTGCTGTCAATGCCGACCACCCACACATTAGACAATTATATTATTTTTAAGACAGAGATTGACAGAGAAAAAGATAGAGACAGAGACACACATAAAGTCAGAAACGGAAACACAACTCGAGACAGACAGACAGACAGACAGCGAGGAAGAGACAACGATAGAGGAAGAGAATGAGGCAAACAGCAGAAAAAGGGATGGATGGATGGACAAATAGACAAATGAATAAACAGATAATCCGTAGGAACCTTATGCTGGTGTTTCCAGGCACATTCTCTCTGTGTATTGAAGGAGGAGCCTCAGAGGTAGAACATTCAAGATGACAGAGCCAGAGTGCATGGGGGGGGGGGGATTGTGTGAAACTCTGGTTCGTGCTTCAGTGGAAGCCTCAAAAGTCCTAGAGGGTGCAGTAGTACCCCAGCTTGCAATCCTTTTTGACCTTGCCGTCGCTTACTCTTCTAGAGAGTGTGCCTGGGGACACCCAGCACATAGGTTCGAACCTATGTCACGATTCCTACGGATTTTCTCATTGATGCATCAAGCGAGTGTGATTACTCTCTGTGTAATGAATAGGTAGATGTATGTATGGATAGATAGGTAGACATATGAGTGGTCGGATGGAGGGCTAAATTGATGAATAGATAGACAGATGAGTAGATGGGTGGACAGGTAAATGGATGGATAGATAGATGAATATATGGATGGACGTATAAGTAGCAAGATGGATATGGATTGAAGATTAATTACATGGGATAGATAAATAGAGAGATGATTGGGTGTATGAATGGATAGAAAGATGAGTAGGTGCATGGATAGATAGATGGATAGATAGAAGAATAGATGGATAGAAAAATAGATGAATAGAAAAAAAACCTGATGGATATAAACAAAGGCTAAAAGGCTGCATAGATGGACGGAGAGAAAGAAAGGTGGATAGATAGATTATATATATATATTGTGACGGGAAAGTGTAGGAGTGTTGATGTTCGGCAGTCCTCCAATGGCAGGTGTCAATGCCTAGACGCACTTACATAAAAAAGATAGACTGCTTGCCTGTTTATCTGTAGTAAAGTAAGGGAAGACACGCAAAACACATAGTATGAACAATGAAACTTTAATTAATATAGAAAACAAATTATAAACAAAGACAATCCCTTGGCTATGTACAGTGCAAATAAACAAGTCAAAAACAATATAACATAAATGAATAATAGGGATGAAGTTACTCTACAATAATGTAAATACACAGTGAAAAATAATCAGGTGCTGAGAATATGGCACTAGCTGAGAAACATCCACCTGATACACAGCGTATATCAGTTAGTTGTTCACTGCTTCAGAGCACAAGGATATTCTGACTTCAATGGCTGGTTCAAGCCCAGACATCGACTCAGGTAGAGGGAGCTGAGGTGCAGGTGTGCAGTCGGCGAGTCACCAATCAGGAGCAGGCAGGCTGGGAAGGGTAGTTGGCTTGTTGATGACGAGCCAGCGTGGAGGGGGGGGTGAGTCTTGGGTACGTTTTACCTCCTGGTCAAAACGTTTTATGCTACTAGTAGACGTATCTTGAAGGTAGCATCTTATTCTTGTATACTATACGTAACTTGATGTAGAGAAGAGCAGGCTCAATCTCGAAAGAGATTATCATCACAACTCTCCTTCAAAGCCTGCGCTTATGGGTGAAGTTACGTCTTCAGGTGGTAGAGTGGTAGGTGGAGCAGCCTCCACCTCATAGACTCTGGAGAGGGCGTCTGCTATGATGTTGTCAGAACCTTTGATGTAGAAGATCTCCAGGTTGAAATTCTGCAGATATAAAGCCCATCGTAGAAACCGTTGATTGTTGAATTGGGGTTACTGCAGGAAGCGTAGGGGATTGTGATCCGAGTAGATGGTGGTAGACCGAGCACCTTGCAGGTATGATTCAAAGTGCTGTATATTCAGGACAATGGAGAGTAGCTCCTTCTCGATTGTGCTGTAATTCTTCTGGTGTGGTTTTAACTTGTAGCTGTAGTAGCTAACAGGTAGAACATCCTCGCCTCGTTGTAGCATCAGGACACTCCCTATGCCGGTACCACTGGCGTCGACATGGAGGATGAAAGGCTTCGTGATATCTGGCGAGGCAAGAATAGGATTAGAACAGAGCAGGAATTTAAGTTGTTCAAAAGCAATGGTCTGCTGAATGGTCCAATTATACCGTTGCTTGGGGCTGGTTAAAGTGATCAATGGTGTCGCCACCGTACTAAAATTCTTCACAAACCTACGATAGTAGGAGACAAGACCAAGGAAGCGCAGGAGCTGCTTCCTGGTGGTAGGCTGTGAGTAATGCTGGATGGCGTGAGTGTGTATGTTTAACGGAGCTATGCTGCCACTCCCTATCTCATGACCAAGATAACGCACTTTACTTTTAGCAAAAATGGACTTGCCCAAGTTGATGGTGAGGCCGGCTGTCAGGAGCTTGGCAAACAATCGTTGCAGTTGGAGCAGATGTTCGCTCCAGGTGTTGGTTGCCACAACGGTGTCATCCAAGTAGGCATAGGTGTTATCTAAGCCCTGGATGACGCGGTTGACAGCTCACTGGAAGGTGGCCGGGGCATTACATAGTCCAAATGGAAGGCGTTCGTATCTGTTAAGGCCAAAAGGAGCGGTAAAGGCAGATATTTCCTTAGCTCGCTCCGTCAAACACACTTGGTAGTATCCCTTGATTATGTCTAACTTTGATAGATACCGAGCATTACCAATGGCGTCAAGGATGTCATCTATTCTAGGTAATGGATAAGCATCCTTGATAGTCACAAGATTCAATTTCCGATAATCAGTTGTTACGGTGCCCTCTCCTATTTCTTTCGTTTGCCGGCTTAAAGAGTCATATCAGCTCTCCCTACTGATTCTCTGAGGTTCAGGGAGTCTAATGATATATGTGGCGACCAGACCGGCTGCCAGTTAAGGGAAAGAAGTTACATTATAAGTTGTAAATAAAGGAAAATTGGCGCCCTGTTATAAAATGAAACAGTATCCCCTACGGCAGATGTGACCTTTTGGAAGGGACATTAGTCGATCGCGGATTGGTCGACGTAGGTCGCGGGCGACAAATCAGGGCCCGCCATGACGTCACCGAGTGCCCCGGGCGGCGCCAACGTGAGAGTTGTACTGACCGTGGAAGCGACAGGACGCGCCTCGGTCTGCTCTCAGGGATTGGAGGCTCTGCAAGCCTTGTTCAGTGGATTGAGCTGGCTGTCGCAGCCATCATAGTTATTGGAGACCCTGCGCTTCTGGGAAGCCAAAGAGGAACCAAGTTCAGTGAGCAGAGAAGTGCCAAACTTGGAAAATAGTCGGCGACGACGCTGGGCGGCGCCGCTGGCTGGACGTTGAGGTCTGGAAGGTGGGCGAGCAAGCCTAGCTGTGACTGGGGTCACATCCACTGAGAATCTTGGAAGGACGACACCGTGCCTAGGACAAGGAGCGACGCCCTGTGGGAGAGGCGAGTGTGGGGAAAAATAGTGATTAGCTCAGCGCCCATCGATGAACCAGGATTGGGGCAGCTGAATCTCAGGGATTGGAACGGCGACGACGCGAAGGCTTCACGACACCTGAGGGCCTGTGGAACGTCCTGGATCGTCGAGGATCGACCCAAGGAAGCGTGGGAACCTCACACCATCGAGGGACAGGCGTCGTGAGCCAGGAGTGTAAGGTAGATCATTTTTCCCTCCCATTACCCCTTGTATGAGTAGGCTAGTTAGGCCACAATATTTACTCGTGTATGTGGCAGCAAGACTTTATTACTTTAATAGTAGAGTAGGCTGCAAGGCAGCTTGTGTCCAGGACTGTCAGAGAGGACAGTGTGTATGGATGGCAGGACAGTGAAGAAGAGGTGCCGACGTGGTGAAGAGGCCCTCCTGTGAGAGTGTGAGACTCCGGTCTTCCTGCCCATTTGAAGGAGTGTTGGAGGTCGTGGAAGAAGAGGCTGACGATCTCCAGACTCATTATCCATATTCCATATTCATGTATTACTTGTGATTGTGTGTGTGTGTTCATGTAATTTGCGTCAGTAAATCCACACATTTTATTACTGTGTTTGAGTGCGCCTCCATTTATGATATTTCTTTATGAGCATACATTTCTGGCTACCAACAATATATAATACACCCACTGAACTGCATCGCTGGGGTGCAGATATAATAACCCAGCTGGCGACCTTGCTAAGAGGAAGATAGAGAAGACAGGCGGGAAAGGAGTTCCCGCAACCTTTTTTTGTCTGGCAGGCAAGACTCAGGGAGGTTATGGTTATAGGTAAGCCTGAGTCTTCCTTCACTCCCCCACGGGTCTAGGCCGGAACTGTTAACAGCAGTTTCCCCGTGTTTGACTGAAGGGCTTCCAGGGTGAATCAGTGGCACCCCTTTGTGGTGGAAGCAAAGACCTGCGGAGGTGGGCATTGTTGGTCCTCTCTTGTGTGACCAAGGAGACTCCGGTGAATCCAGGGAGTCGGAGGGGCTGAGTATTTGGGCCTTTGAGCCCCTAGTAGCCGAGTGTTAGCAGAGCCCCGGACCGCCCACCCCCACGTGACACAGTACACAAACTCACTTTACCTTGCGGTTTCGGCACCAAGATGCAGGGTGAGGCCCAAGGGGACTCACAAGGGGTGGCCAGCCCATGATCCAGGAGGTACTGTATCTCAGCACGCATGACTTCCTTTTTGCTCGGGCTGATTCGGTAGAAAGGTTGACGAATCGGCCAGGTGTCAGGGAGTAGCTGGATGTCGTGCTGAACCACATTACACTCTTGTGGATCATCGCTGATCAACTTCTGATGTTCCTTGAAGATTCCGATGAGAAGAGCACTATTACTGTCCTGCAAATAGGTATGAAGATCATTAAGAATTTCCGAGTTGGAAGGTAACTCAGTGTTAGTGCTTTCGGTTGGAGAAGCAGGGAAGGTCTCACTGTGGAGGTATGGACCTTTAAAGGTGGATAATGATACCAACACAGTAGGGGGAGTACCTTGATACTGCTTCAGGAGGTTGATGTGGCACAACTGGGTCTTCCGCCGCCTATCTGGAATCTCAAGAACGTAGTTATGATTGTTTCTGCACTCCTTGTTGAGGTAAGGTCCTGAAAACTTGTTTTGCAATGGAGAACCTGGGATAGGAAAATATGCCAACACGAAGTCTCCTGGTTTAAATTTCCTTAGTTTGCTGCGTTGGTCAAAATGAGTCTTCATCCTCTCCTGAGCTTTCAATAGATTGTCATTAGCAAATTTACGTACTCTCTCTAGAATGAGTTTTAAGTTTTGAAGAAACTGGGGCACATTCTGAGGGTTACTGAAGGTGGCATTACATAGAGAGTCTTTGAAAGCTTTGAGAGGAGTACGGCAATTACGTCCGTAGAGCATCTCATAAGGAGATACTCCTAGAGAGACTCATTGGGGAGACTTCTGAAAATGCACATAATGAGGTTAAGTTGTTTATCCCAGTCCTTCAAGGTTTCATTGCAAAATTTCATTAGGAGTGCTTTAATAGTCTGATGACTACGTTCAAGAGAACCCTGTGAAGAAGGATGATAGGGGCTGGACAATACCTGCGTGATGTTGAACTCTTCCAGTGTCTTTTTGAAGAGATCACTGGTGAAGTTGGTGCCACAGTCACTTTGAACCTCTCTTGGAAATCCGTACTGGGTGAAGGTCTTCAACAGCTGTTTCACCACAGTAGCAGCCGTAATGTTCTTTACTGGAACTGCTATGGGGAATCTGGTGGTAGGACACAGGATAGTTAGTATATAGGCGTTGCCAGAACTGGTCCGGGGTAAAGGACCAACACAGTCTATGATGAGTCTGTGGAAAGTTCCGCAGGCACCTGGATAAGAGTCAATGGGGGCATGGGGAATAGAGATGTTAGGGTTACCTGCCATCTGACATGTATGACACTGTTGCACGTAACGTTTGACGTCTTTAACCATACCTGGCCATTAGTAGTCTTGTCTGATTCCGTGGTAGGTTTTGTTAAAACCGTAGTGAGAAAGAGCTCCGTGTGCCAGGTGTAGAATATCGGGCCGTAGGCTGGTGGGAACAACTAGTTGTTCGACATTTGCCCAATCGTCGTCCTCCTTCAGCTTACTGGGTCTGTACCTGCGGTAGAGCAACTTATTCTCTAGGAAGACCCCAAGGATACTGTCAGGTTGAGTATCAGCCTGGAAGAATAATGGTGTTAATGATAGATCTTCCCTCTGTAACTTACGGAACTCCAAACTAGTAAGATTCGTTGGCAGATTCTGAGGGTCTTGAGGGACAGCGGTAGCAGTAGAGTCAGCTGGTTGCGGGCGTGCAGCTTGTGCACGGGTGGTCATCAAAACCGGAGGAGAATCTTCATCACTTTCTTGGACCTCTGCTGAAACATACTCAAAGATGGGATTGTCCACTACAGAGTTACATACCTGGGGTTTGTCCATGATGATCGGGTTGGACGGTTGCAGATCTTCTGCCAAGTCGTTGCCCAGGCGAAGTTGCACTCCAGACATGGGAAAAAGCTTTTCCCTGATGGCGACTTGGACTTCACCGGTACAAAAGGACAATCCAGGTGGACTCTGGCGAGTGGATACGGAGTGGTAGCAGTGAGGTCAGTGATAAGGACGGTTTTCCGGTGTAGGTGATGTTAGGCACAGCTGATTTCAATATTATGGACTGAAGAGCCGCTGTGTCCCTCAAGATCTTCAATTTGAAACGTCCCTCCGAATCTGTACCGTTGGTAGAGACAGTTCCAGGATACAGGTGTTTGCTGAAGAGAGAAAGATCATTAACAGGAACACCAACATTCATCACAGGCTTACCGGACTTAGGAGGAGTCGGTTTGGGTTTAGTTGTTTCATTGCCTTTGTATTGAGCCTTCCCACATCTATCTATGGTATGTTCATAGAGTTTGCAATACTTACCATACAATTGAGCGCTTACTTGATCTGTACCCACTTTATCATAACTGTACCAAGACTTCTTACTGGAAGGTGGTTCTGGTGTAAGCCGGTGGATGAGGCTGTAGGTGTCAGCTGACTTCGCACATTTGATGTAGTCGGTTTCTTCTTTATCTGCTAAATATAAACGGACGGAAGGGGGAACACGTCTCAAGAATTCCTTAACTAGCATGAGGTTGATGAGTTCTGCAAATGTAGAGACATGTGTTGCTTCCAGCCATTTCATGAAATATCTTTTTTTGGTATTGGCAAATTATAGAAAGGTGGTGGTACTTGCCTTTAGATAATCACGAAATTTTCGTCTGTAGCTTTCGGTGGAGAGAAGGTAGGCGTCCAAAATTGCTTGCTTCAGGGTCTGATAGTCATTCTCAGATGCTAAGGTACTGAGAGTAACTGCAGCTCTACCTGTAAGATGCACTCTGAGAAGGGTAGACCATTGATATGCAGGCCACCTAAGTTTTTTAGCTAGGGTCTCAAAAGTGGTGAAAAAGACATCAATCTCTGTCTCAACGAATGTTGGCATTAACTTACTTGCATGGGAGACATTGAAAATTATGGGAAGACTAGCGGTAGCTTGTTGGCGTGGAGTGTAGTGTGTAGCTTCCAACGTGAGTTCTTGTTGTCGACATGCTATAGCCATCTCTGCTTGCTTTTTATCATGCTTGCGTTGCATCTCCAGGTGACGTTGTTTTGCTTCTAGCTGTACTCGTTCACGCTCTCGGAGTAGTGCAGTCTCACGTTCCTTGAGGGTGGCTTCACGTTCCTGTTCTTCTTTCCTGATTGCAGCCTCTCTTTCCCTTATTTGTAGAGCTTCTTTCGCCAGGGCCGCCTCACGTTCCTTTAGGGCCGCCACTCGGTCTTGTTCTTCTTTCCTGATGGAAGCCTCTCTTTCCCTCATTTGTAGAACTTCCTTTTGTTGTTGGAGGACTTCTTTTTGTTGCTCCCGCTCGAGCTTTGCAAGTTGGAGCTTGAGTTTCATAGTTGCCAGAGCATGTCTATCTGCAATAGAATATTTTTCGTGAGTTTCAGAGTCAATCTTCCCTTCATCTAAGAGGTGATCCATTATTAAATTGTGCAATTCCTTTTTGTTGGCTCCATGGGGAACATCTAGTTGATACTCGTGTGCAAGAGTTTGTAATTCGGTACTCTTGGCACGACTTAAGTTCCCTATTTCACCTGCTGGATCGTTACGAAAAGCTTGGAGACGAAACATGGTGAAAAATAGCAAATAAATGTACAACGAATACTTGTGATATGGTAAGTGTCAGTAAAAGCATAACGTGGCAACTGGTAACTATCCAGTGGAATTTAATATTTTCCAATTAATGTTAATTTTAGAATGGTAAATGATTAGTCAATCAAGAGCGCAGGAAGTCTTGTACCCGGTACTCAATGTAAGAGAATAAGGGCAAGAAACTCCTACTAAATAAATGAAACCTACTAAAAAAATGAAGTGAATAAGGTAGTCCAAGAATGTAGGCATACCTTGCCGAGTCTCTATAGGACAGAAGCAAGGGTTTTCCCACTAAATGAAATATGATACTTACAGAATTAGCGAACTTTGTGCTCTGAAAAAAGAGAGCTAATTCCCTACCTAAGTAAATATCATCATCTCTGACCGACGTGTAGGGGTGCGAGTGTCAACTGGTGACGAGAACTGCTGTTGAGATCCCAACTCAGCAACGTAGTCGTGCTAGAGGAACTATGCCCCTCTTTATCCTCCTTCGGTCGGATTGTAGAAGACAGGGTGCTCTTGACCCGAAGACAAACCAAAGTACCAGGGTACCCAAAATGATGATCTGTCTGAGATTGATAAATATCCTCGGGACAAAAGATGGAAAACACGAGTAATAACACGGAGGGAGGGATGACCAGTTAAGAGAATGACTGAGGCCCTCAGTCACCACGTAATACAAAGTTATCCAACACTCACAATATGCTACTCTCGGAATGCACAGTACACACAGCACCATATAAATATTAAAAGTAATGAAAATATTGAAAAGCAACTGTATCAAAGTCAAGTACGCTTACCACAAATTGATGTTCTGGTACTAGTACCTGAGTGAGGCTCCCGGACAAATAGACTGCTTGCCTGTTTATCTGTGGTAAAGTAAGGGAAGACAAGCAAAACACATAGTATGAGCAATGAAACTTTAATTAATATAGAAAACAAATTATAAACAAAGACAATCCCTTGACTATGTACAGTGCAAATAAACAAGTCAAAAACAATATAACATAAATGAATAATATGGATGAAGTTACTCTACAATAATGTAAATACACAGTGAAAAATAATCAGGTGCTGAGAATATGGGGCTAGCTGAAAAACATCCACCTGTTACACAGCGTATATCAGTTAGTTGTTCACTGCTTCAGAGCACTAGGATATTCTGACTTCAATGGCTGGTTCAAGCCCAGACATCGTCTCAAATAGAGAGCGCTGAGGTGCAGGTGTGCAGTCGGCGAGTCACCAATCAGGAGCAGGCAGGCAGGGAAGGGTAGTTGGCTGGTTGATGACGAGCTGGCATGGATGGAGTGTGGAGTGGGGGGTGAGTCTTGGGTACGTTTTACCTCCTGGTCAAAACGTTTTGTGCTACTAATAGACGTATCATAAAGGTAGCATCTTATTCTTGTATACTATACGTAACTTGATGTAAAGAAGAGCAGGCTCAATCTCTCTTGAAAGAGATTATCATCACAATATAAATATATATATATATATGTATATATATATATATATATATATATATATATATATATATATATATATATATATATATATATATATATATATATATATATATATATATATATATATATATATATATATATATATATTAGTATATTTTGGTAGCAGTCTTTCCTGTAGACATATATTATTAAATATGACCGAAAAAGTAAGATTAATAATTCTAACACGAATTTTCTCTACCTTTCTTATGTTTCTTTTCACTGTTGATGGTAATTCAAAGATCAATTCTCCAAAATTCATTTTTATTTCTAGTCTGACGCGACACTTGAGCGCGTTTCGTAAAACTTATTACATTTTCAAAGACTTTAGTTTACAAACACACAACTGAAACTGAATAGAGCTTACATATCTTCGAGGTTTATATCTACATTTGGGTGAGGTGGATGAGGTGAAAAACGAACTTTCAACAATGGGTATTCAATGGGTATTAAATTCCTACACAAGACAGAACACGAAACAATGGGTATTGAATGGGTATTAAATTCAAACACAAGACAGAACACGAAACAATGGGTATTGAATGGAAGTAATTGTAGAAAGCCTATTGGTTCATATTTCTTGATGCTTCTATATTGGAGCGGAGTCTTGAAGTGGGTAGAATATAGTTGTGCATTAATTGGCTGTTGATTGCTGGTGTTGACTTCTTGATGTGTAGTGCCTCGTCGACGTCTAGCCGCCTGCAAGCGGCTAGACGTCTGCGAGGCACTATGACTGTAACTCTATACTTCAGTATAAACACTCCTCAGCACAAGAATGGCAAACAATCACTCAACTTTCACTGCGTCTTGCACGCTAATGGCAACCAAAAACTCTATCACCTCCCTACAAATAATCATTTAGAACTTCCCTTCCACATCTGGAAGTTCACTACCCTGATCTCTTCAGGTTCTTCCGGGCTTAACTACCAGGATCCTCTGCTGCACTTCTTGGCTGCTACACCATGAAGTTTTCCTTGGGTAACTATGGTGCTTCACCCCTCCTACTAGGGTCTTCCAAAGCTCTCCTGGTTGCTACACCATGAAGTTCCCTCGAGCAACTATGGTGCTTCACCACCTCTACAGAAGCACGTGACACTCCTCTTCACTGCTTCTCCTCACAGCTCGAGGTCCTCTCCTCCACTACCTTGGAGTCTCATCAACTACTCCCTCTGTGCTGGCTTCGAAGTTCTCACCAACTTCTTCCCAAAGACAAACCTGCAACCCATTGGCACTCCAATAAAAATCTTTCTCCTTAAACACATGAACAAAAATAACCACACAATATGTTTGCCTCCAACATCTATCTGCTCTCTACATACTGTGAGAGTAGACTCCCCCGTTTTTTACTGGTCCATGCTCCGCCTTGCCCGGCGGTCCTCACTCACTCTGGGAGGTTCCTCTGCCGTCAGGAGCTGGGCTCTCTCAGTCACCTGCCAGCGCTCAGAGGAGACGGACGTCGCTCCATCATCCAGGACGTTCCTCCCTCTCCACTCTGTTATTTTAGGCCTTCTGCCTTATCAAAACATGTCTAACTTATCAATTAACATTGCTACGGTTGCTGGGCACACGACCAACTACAAGTAATCGCTATAGACTGGCTTAAAAATCGTGCTTACCACAGTTTATCTTGTCGAGGGTGCTCCTCTCTCTGACGGAGTCTGGTCAAGGCACTCCCACGGCCCACGATAATGTCTCTAGGCGGCTTAATAAACACTCCTCGCCGTCCAGGACTTGAGACCACAACGTTCCCAGCTCGATTCCACAACTGGAACGTCTGCACACTTCTTCTCTCTTGGAGGTATATCACTAGGGGTTCCTTTCTGACGGGAGCTCAAACGGAGCATGGCTTCCCCTTCGATGTCTGGCATGCAAGTGAGGTCAAAGCCCTCCAGAATCAAGCCTCACACCTCCAGCAAATTATCCACATCTCCTAACTTGTATAGGTTGACTACCAACCCTGACTGGAGCATGGCCTCGAAGAAGTCCTCTAAGGTACGTAGATGGTCCTGCCAATTTACATCATATATTAATACATCATTGATGTAGACCAAGGTGTTTTCTACGTCACGCAACACAATACCCATCAGCCTCTGGAAGGTGGACGCTGCATTTTTCATCCCAAACGGCATCACCTGACATTCAAACAGGCCGTCGGGAGTCACGAACGCAGAGACGGGTTTGGCCCTCTCTGTGAGGGGGAACTTGCCAATAGCCCTTAAATAAGTCAAACTTAGTCAGGTAGCTAGCTTTGCCTATGGCATCAAGACATTCCTCTACTCTGGGGAGAGGATAGGTATCAGCTACTGTGACCTTATTCACCTGGCGATAATCAATACAGAAACAGTATCTCTTACCAGGTTTGGGCACTAGTAGTACCGGGGATGACCATGGGCTCATGCTTGGGGCTATCAGATGGTGTTGTAACATATATTCCACCTCATTTTCCACCACCTTTTTCTTCAGGGGATTGAGACGGTAGGGGTGTTGCTTTATAGGCTTGACTCCGTCATCCACCACAACATCATGCTGTAGGACAGATGTTAGTCCTGGAACATCTCTGAAGATTGTCTTGTATCTCCGGATCATTTTCAGCAATGATGGTTGATCCCCTCCGTTCACATGCGTCAGTTTTGCCTGCAAATTCCACAGAATCTCGGAATTAGTTAGTACATTCTCATCCTCCTCAATGTCATCTTTAGTTATCACCATGGTTGTTGGGAGCGTATCCTTACCCTCATATTTTTTAATCATGTTAACATGAACCAAAGTTTCTTTCCTGCTGCGATCTGGCGTGCTGAGAATGTAATAGTGACTAGTAACCTTTCTTAAGACCTGGTAAGGACCTACAAATTTAGCACTCAAACTTCCGGTCACTGTAGGAGTACATACCAAGACTAGATCTCCTACTAGAAAATCCCTTTGTTTGGTCCTCTGATCATACCTGCTCTTGGTGGTGGTCTGAGTCTTCACCAAGGTTTTCTTTGTCATCTCCCAAGCAGAGAACAACAGAACAACCTGCCTTTATTAGTAGACAGCCAGTCCACAACGTCTACGTCGGTCTCTTCGTCCAGCCAATGGTCTCGCGCCACTTCCAAGGGACCTCTCCCAGAGTGACCATAAATCATTTCGAATGGAGAGATTCCTATCGATTCATTAGGTACTGATCGTACCGCAAATAGGAGCTAAGGTAGGTCTTCAACCCACTTACTCTGCCGGTCATAGCAAAATTTCCTAAGTATGCCTTTCAGCGTCTGGTGGAAACGCTCCAACGCTCCTTGCGACTCGAGATGGTAGGCACTGGATGTAATCTGTCTGATTCCGAGGTCAGCGATCTGTTGGCGAAACAAACGAGATACAAAATTTGATCCCTGATCCGTCTGAATGGTCTTAGGGAGACCATATCGTGAGACGAACCAGAGTAGATGTTTCACCGAGACCTTGGCTGTTATGGTCTTAAGGGAGATCGCTTCTGGGTACCTACTAACCCGATCTAGTATAGTGAGCAAATACTGCACCCCTGATGTAGAAGGCGGAAGCGGGCCTGCTATATCCAGAATGAGGTGCTCGAAGGGCTCACCTATGGAAGGGATAGGGCATAAAGGAGCTTTGGGGGCAGGCTGGTTTGCTTTCCCTGCCATCTGGCAGGCGTGGCAGGATTTGCAGAAGCGATGCACGTTCTTCTTCATATGTGGCCAGTAGAATCACTTAGCTAGGCGATGAAAGGTTTTCGAAACCCCACCATGTCCAGCAAATCTATCGGCATGCGCCGTTTCTAACAGCTTAAGATTGGAACACGGCTGGGACGACTATCTGCTTACCTACCTCAGTTGACTGGGGGTATTTCGGTGGACACCTGCGACACAGTACTTCATTCGACAAGACGTACAGGTCACCTCCTTTCGTAGGAGACTCTATGGTACTTGCCAACTTTTGTACTTGAGGGTCCTTCCTCTGCTCTTCTAGCAGTCTGGCTCGAGTCCACCATTCAGGAACTGGCATCGGGACTGGCGGGTCTGGTGAAGGGCTACTCGTAACCTGTGGGATAGGAGGAGAGTCAAACAAAGCATTTAAAATTGAAGGTACCTGGAATTGAGCCTGAGACCTTATTTGCACTACCACAATTGGACTTGTCTCTTCACACACTGGATCTTCCATGACCAGCGGATGGTTAGGTAACAAACCTAGGGCTAAGTCATTGGCCAAGATAACGTCAATTCCTTCTATGGGAAGGCTGTCCACCACAGCTAACTTACACTCGCCTTTGAAGTGTTGGGACTCTAGATGCACCTTTATCAAAGGGGTAACGTACAATGTAGAAGGAAAACCACCTAGGATTACCTTCTGTTTCCCATTCGCTGATATACCTTCGGGTAATGACTTTTCCAAAATCAGAGACTGGGCAGCTCCACTGTCTCTGAGTACTACCACGGGCTTATGTTACGGCCCTACTGGGACGCAACCGGGTTCTTCTTTGATGGTAGTAGAGTTTGGGAATCCGGCCTCAAGTTAGTAGAGGCATTCCAGGGGTGTGTTTCGTAACGCAAGTTAAATTAAAGGGGGAGGGATACAAATGTTCCAGTTTTTCTGATATATATTTCCACCACCATGTATAAATAAATAACAGTCACACACAGGGATTATAACTACACAATTATGTACAGGTTCGTCTTCCTCCGAAGACACTGGATGCTCAACGGTGCTCACTATGGGTATCCCTGGTTCCTTCTTCCGTGGCCCACGATGAATCCACTATGACTATGACGAATATACCCTGGCCACAGGCCAGCCAAATCACAGTCCCACTGGGTGCTTCGTCGTGGAGGCCCTCAGCCACAATCCAGCCTGTAGCTGGCAGGTACCGATCAGCTCCACTGTGTAGGCCACTCCACGACCGATACTAGGGTTGCGAGCCCTAGGCAGGAGCCTTGTGTGACCCGCTGATCACTCTCCTCATTAAGCACCACAGTGGCTAGTCTCTTCCACCAGCCAGCCCCAGATAAGGCGATTCCCGACACTGCCACGCCTCAGGCAGGCTATTACACTCTCAACAGAGTTCGTCCGGGGGTGACTCACAGCTTTTTCAGCAGACTAGTGAAGTGACCTTGGCTGCAGGTCTCCAACACAGCAGTCCCAGGTCGACTCTGCAATCAGACACGTCATCAGTACTGGGGACATGACCTGGGGCCACCAGGAAACGTCACTTACTAGCTTAGACAGAAACGTCCACCTCTTCACTCCATAGATGGCATTGCTGTCCAAGCGCCACCTCACTAGAGGTCAGCAGCGGCTACGTCATGAGCTGACTAGGACAGGAATCCAACACTTATTGCTGGCCTATCCTGTCACCACTAGATGGCGTCGTCCATTTGGAGTGGGTTTCGGGAGCGAGACTCACGGATGGCGTTGTCGTCACTGCTCCATGCTCCGATGCTGGACTCAGGTCCGTAACACTTCCCTACCAAAAAAATAATTTGGTTAGGGTTTCTATAAAAAAAGAAAACAAACCAAATTAGTACGTTGGTACAACTCGGAGCGGACTCATATAAACAATGGACTGGAGTGGCGAGGATGTCTTGTCCGCAAAACTGCCCTAATGGGAGATTCTGGCACAAGGAAAACTTGAGGATTATAGGTGATGTCCTGCCTGACGTGCCTTCCCACAACCTCACCGAGATGTTAATCAGGGGATTCATGATCTTACGCGCCTCGAGTAAGGATCGGCACAGGCGCAATGTGGGGGTGAATCGACACCTCCCTGTGTCGTGGCACCGTTGGTGGCTGGTCGCAGACGGCATTTCTTGTACCGGTCCGGTAGTCCTTCAGGGAGACGGGAACCTGGAATACAGGGGTCTGATAGTTTAGAGTAACAGCGATAGTTGTTAAGTCAGTACTTACAGCCTAACTGTCTACTAGGCCCACACCTAGTCCCAACAGGGCTACTTGTACCTTGAAGATGGTGTTTGCTCTGCCACTGTCAGGTCGACCAACGTTCCGCATAACGCTGAATCCAGGTTCGGCAATTACGCGGGGGGTGTCAACCTGTCGGAAACAGTCACTCATAATATCATTTCTCACACCTCCTGTATCCACCATCACCTTCCAGGTCCCTTCTTCGACTGCAACACTCACAGTGCACGTCTCTAATCCTTGGGGTCTCTTCACGATGTTCATGGGAGCCATCATCTGTCGGGTCGCCCACTGGTCCTTACTTAGAATGCACACAAGAATTAAACAAAATACCACCAAGAAACATTTAGGAATAAGCGTCATGAGCCTATCACGTCCATAGCTGGCGATCTCCATTAGCCTGGCTTGGATCAAAGAGGGCACTAGAGCCTGCGCACTTACCTCACATACCTCTGACGTCTGGGGAATCTCTGGTCGATTCAATGAACGTTGTACCTTGCCATGCCGCAAGTACTCATGTGCCTTCACTCCAGACTCTTGGGTATCCGTGGGTACTTGTACACGAGGCTTCTCCTCTTGTTCAGTCGCTTCTGTCACCATAACCTCATGTTTCTTGTCGGGAGAACAATCAGGAGACTCTGTCGGAATGCTGTCAATCCCTTGGTGAGAGGAAGGATCAAACAAGTTAAGTTGTTGTATGTCTGCCTGTACCTGGATATTACCAATTCCTGCTGTTACCTAAGCCCTTCTTGCTGTTCTGGCTGACTCGTCCTCAATCTTGAGATGGTTGTTGCTCCAACTTGTCACCAAATCGTTGGCTAGTATTACGTCAATCCCAGCTATAGGCAGGGTATCAACTACTGCCAACGCACATGTGCCGCTGAAGTAAGGTGAGTTTATATGTATCGGCACTAAGGGGGCAACGTACCGCGTCATAGGAAACCCAACCAGGACAACCTTTTGTCTCCCGTCTACACTCACTCCCTCGGGTAATGAGTCTCTCACGATCAGGGACTGCGCTGCTCCACTATCTCTGAGCACTACAACTGATCTACCAGTATGATCACTCGTTACATACCCGCCTGAAGTGTGAGGGGCAAACAATCCTGGTCCTTCCAGACTAGTCATCAGAGACTGGGTTCCTACTGGTGGTGTCACACAGCCCATCAGCATCGCCTCCCTACGTGGACCGCTACCTCTTCTGCCTCGGCACATAGCAGCAACGTGTCCTTTCTGCCCGCAAGTCCAACACACTACATTCCTCCTTGGACTACGGTGTTTCGGACTGCTAGGACGAGTCCTTCGGGGGCTACTTGGGGGCGTCTTCATAGTGCTTTGTGGGACTGGTCTCTCCTCTTCTTGACGAGGTTTGCCAAACAGACGTGGGTAATTCCTAGGGACATACCTAGTGGAAGACCTATGCGTTAGGATGTATTCTTCAGCCATAGTGGCTGCTGCACGTAAGGTCTCTACCTGTTGCTCTTCTAGGTATGTCTTCAGATCTCCAGACAGATATTCCTTAAAATCCTCCAACAAAACGAGCTGTTCGAGTTCTTCTTTTGTCCTCACCTTCCGAGAGGCACACCACTCCTGGAAAAGCCGTTCCTTGATGGTCGCAAACACGGTGAACGTGTGCTCCGAGGTCTTTTTCAGGTTCCTGAACTTCTGCCTGTAAGCCTCAGGTACCAATTGGTAAGCCATGAGCACTACCTTCTTCATCTTGTCGTAATCACTAGAGTCATTAAGGGACATCGTGGAGTAGGCAATTTGGGCCTTCCCAGTCAAGACGGACTGTATCATGATGGCCCAATTCTCCTTTGGCCACTCCAAAGAGGCTGCAACCTTCTCGAAAGCAGCGAAGAACTTTGAAACTTCCCTTTCGTTGAATTTCGGGACCATTTTGATGTTCCTTACCGGATCGAAACCACTCGTTTCCATTGTTTTCCTCTGACCACCTAATCGCAATACTTCTAACTCGTGTCTTCTTTCTTTCTCCTTTTCTTCTCTTTCTCGCTCTTCTCTTTCTCTTTTTTCTTCTCTCTCTCGCTCTTCCCTTTCTCTTTCTCGTTCTTCTCTCTCTCTTTCTCGTTCCTTTTCTCGCTCTTCTCGTTCCCTCTCTCTTCTTTCTTCTCTTTCTCGCTCTTTTTTCCTTTCTTATCTTTCCTTTTCAGTGGAAGCAACCACCTCACTTTCCTTTGTACTCTGTGCCTGGCTTTCCTGTTTTCCCCGGCCTTCAAATGTTTGTGGACCTTTGACAAGATCTCAACACGGGAATCACTTTCGTGTATTTTTATCTCCAGATATGTGCTTACTAGCACCAGTTCTTGTTTTCCCAGATATTTCAATCTGGCAAGACAGTCCTTCTTGTTCAGAAAGTCCTGAACATCGTCCAGATCTTCAAGGGTTACTTTTTCCGCCATTGTCACTTAAGTGATGCACGAGCACTTAATACACCGCTTCACTTGAGCACTTAACACACTGAGCACTGTACTTCGCCAATGTTGCACTTTATCGCACCTAGCACCGCACTTGCCAATATTACACGTAATCACACCTAGCACCGCACTCTACAATATTGCACTAAATCACACCAAGCACCGCACTCTCCAATATTGCACTAAATCACAGCGAGCACTGCACAGGACGTACAACATCCAAATAATTATAAACAGGGGGAATTATTTACAGGGGATTGCGCTACATCACCACCCCTGTCAAACATACTTGACAAAGGATCGGATCCCGCTGGGGATTCCAATTATGTTACGGCCCTACTGGGACGCAACCGGGTTCTTCTCTGATGGTAGTAGAGTTTGGGAATCCGGCCCCAAGTTAGTAGAGGCTTTCAAGGGGTGTGTTCCATAACGCAAGTTAAATTAAAGGGGGAAGGATACAAATGTTCCAGTTTTTCTGATATATATTTCCACCACCATGTATAAATAAATAACAGTCACACACGGGGATTATAACTACACAATTATTTACAGATTCGTCTTCCTCCGAAGACACTTGATGCTCAACGGTGCTCACTCTGGGTAGCCCTGGTTCCTTCTTCCGTGGCCCACGATGAATCCACTATGACTATGACGAATCTACCCTGGCCACAGGCCAGCCAAATCACAGTCCCACTGGGTGCTTCATCGTGGAGGCCCTCAACCACAATCCAACCTGTAGCTGGCAGGTACCGATCAGCTCCGCTGTGTAGGCCACTCCACGACCGATACTAGGGTTGCGAGCCCTAGGCAGGAGCCTCGTGTGACCCGCTGATCACTCTCCTCATTAAGCACCACAGTGGCTAGTCTCTTCCACCAGCCAGCCCCGGATAAGGCATTTCCCGACACTGCCACGCCTCAGGCAGGCTATTACACTCTCAACAGAGTTCGTCCGGGGGTGACTCACAGCTTCTTCAGCAGACTAGTAAAGAGACCTTGGCTGCCTTGGGTAGACTGATTCATCGTCCAACACAGCAGTCCCAGGTCGACTCTGCAATCAGACACGTCATCAGTACTGGGGACACGACCTGGGGCCACCAGGAAACATCACTTACTAGCTTAGACAGAAACGTCCACCTCTTCACTCCATAGATGGCGTTGCTGTCCAAACGCCACCTCACCAGAGGTCAGCAGCAGCTACGTCATGAGCTGACTAGGACAGGAATCCAACACTTATCACTGGCCTATCCTGTCACCACTAGATGGCGTCTTCCATTTGGAGTGGGTTTCGGGAGCGAGGCTCACAGATGGCATTGTCGTCACTGCTCCGTGCTCCGATGCTGGACTCGAGTCCGTAACAGCTTACTTAAGTGGTCACTTGATACATCCCCTTGTGAAGTATATGGGGCGAAAAACTCTTTCCTCTTCTCCAGGGTGGCCATCGGTGGTACTATACTACTTACCAGCATAACTTCCCTACGTGGATTGTTACCCGCACTGCTACGACACTTAGCAGCCATGTGCCCTTTCTTTCCACAGGTCCAACACATTATGTCCCTTTTTGGACTAAACCTCCTAGGACTATCTGGGGTTGACTTGGCGGCACTACGAGGGGCGGTCTTCTCCTCTGGTCTATGTTTTGCCGAATATTTTGAGTAGGTCTGTGGGACATACCTAGCGGAAGGCCTATGCGTCAAGATGTATTCTTCAGCCATAGTGGCTGCTGCACTTAAGGTCTCCACCTGTTGTTCCTCTAAGTATGTCTTCAGACCCCCTGATTGACAGTCTTTGACAGTCTTTCCGATCGGAGTGGTGCATTGACGTACATGAGTGTTCATGGGGCGTCCTTGGAGATTCTCGAGGACGTCTTGCGGCGTTACTTCAGGAGGTTTGACGCTGTCGTCAGTGTGAGGCTGCACAAGCTTTCCTCAGGGAAGTTCCAAGGTTTGCGTACAAACATTCGGACCCTAGCGATGCGCCTAAGGGTGGACATTCTGTCCTCTGTCCGGCTCCTCGGATATTAAGTTCGAGTGTATTATTCCTGTCAACCAGAGACATGTTTTCCGTGTGGCCTGCTGGGGCATTAGGCTGCCAGGTGTTCTGAGGCTGCCGTCGCCCTAGTGAACCTCTTCCGTGAGGAGGATTTTCCACTGCTCCATGTGGAGGAGGATTCGGTGGGTGGGGATGTGTCCATCCCGTTTGTTGCTGAGGGCCCCCCTGTGGCGCCCAACGCATCTCCTGCTGTAGCCTCTCTTCCAGGAGTTGTGGTGCCTTCAGATGTTTAGCCTACTCCCGTTGGTGTCCCTGATGGTCCCGTGGGTCTTCCGGTGGATCTATGTACGTCGTCTCTGTCTTCTCCACCTGCTGCACATGTCCCTGCACCCTCGCCATGTGTCTCGGCTGTGCTGGGTGCTGGGTTGGATACAGGGCCTCCTATTGTGCTCGTCCTGGTACCCCATGTAGTTGAGGATGCTGCGATCCTGCAGAGAGCGTTGGTTTGCACTGCTTGTGATGCCCATGTTTTTGGGTTGGCCTTTGGATCTGATGATGTGAGGCCAGAGCCCAAGTGTTCATGACGTTCTTCTTCTGCCAAGGCTGATGTGGGAGATTTCAATGACTGGATCTTCCGGCGACGGCTGTGAGGTTCCGGTTGTGTCACATTCTTCAGTGGTGGCGGAGGTCCATGTGCCTGTAGCTGCCAGTGTCGATGTTTCTTCTGGTGTGGTGCCTGTGGAGCTTGCTTCCGGTGCGTTGCCTGCGTCGGATGGTTCTGGTTCCTCCTGCTAGTGAGCGTGGTGACCTGGTGGTGGTATTAAAGAAGACGGCTCGCTCTGGGAGTTCCGTACCCCCAGCATTGTCCCCAGTTTCATCGGCGGCAGTTTTCCCGCTTCTCCCATCTCCGACCGTCTCTTCTGCATCTCCTACGGTGTCGGATGTGGTGTTGCCGGCTCGGCGGCCATCATCTTCTTCTTTGCATCCAGCACAGAAGAAGATGATGGCCTCATATATCCCTCCCCAGTATGGGTGCCCGCCCTCATATATCCCATCCCTGTACGGGTGCCCGCCTGCATGTATCCCACCCCTGTATGGGTGCTCCCCCCTCATATATCCCATCCCTGTATAAGTGACCGCTTGCATGTATTCCACCCCTATTCGGGTGCCTGCCCTCATATATCCCACCTCAGTACAGGTGCACCCCCCCCGCATATATCCCACCCCTGGACGGGTACCCCCCCCCTCCCCCCGCATATATCCCACACCAGTACGGGTGCCCTCCCTCATATATCACTCCCCTGTACGAGTGCCCGCCTTCGTATATCCCACCCCGATATGGGTGCCCACCCTCATATATCTCCCACTTGTACGCATGTCCGCCCGCATATATCCCACCCCTGTACAGGTTCCCGCCCTCATATATCCCAGCCCCTTACGGGTGCCCGCTGGCATGTATCCCACTCCTTCACGGGTTCCCGCCCTCATGTATCCCACCCTTGTATGGGTGCCCGCCTTCATATATCCCACACCTGTAAGGGTGCCCTCCCTTATATATCCCACCCCTGAGCGGGTGCCCGCCATTATATATCCCACCCCTGTATGGGTGCCCACTTTCATATATCCCACCTCTGTTTGGGTGCCCGCCCGAATATATCCCACCCCTGAACGGGTGCCCACCGTCATATATCCCACCCCTGTACGGTCTTCCGCCATCTTATATCCCACCTCTGTACGTGTGCCCGCCCTCATATATCCCACCCCTGTACAGGTTCCTGCCCCTCGTATATCCCACCCTGTGAGGGTGCTCGGCCTTATATATCCCACCCCTGTACGGGTTCCCGTCGTCATGTATCCCAACTCCGGTACGGGTCCTGCCCGTAAATATCCCACCCCTATACGGGTGCCCGCCTTCATATATCTGACACCTGTACGGGTGCCCGCCCTCATATATCCCTCCCCAGTACGGGTGCCCGCCCTCATATATCCCACCCCTATACGGGTGCCCGCCTGCATGTATCCCACCTCTGTACGGGTGTCCGCCCTCATATATCCCACACCTGTACGGTTGCCGGCCCGCATATATTCCACCCCTGTAAGGGTGCTCTCCCTCATATATACCCCACCCCTATACGGGTGCCCGCCTTCCTATATCCGACACCTGTACGGGTGCCCGCCCTCATATATCGTACACATGAATGGGTGCCCGCCCTCATATATCCTACACATGAATGGGTGCCCGCCCTCATATATCTCACCCCTGTACAGGTGCCCGCCTGCATACATCCCACCCTTGTACTCGTGCCCGCCCGCATGTATCCCACCCCTGTACGGGTGCCGGCATGAATGTATCCCACCCACGGAACGGGTCCCGCCCGTATATATCTCACCCCTGTACGGGGGACCGTCTGCATGTATCCCACCCCCGGTACAGGTCCCGCCCATATATATCCCACCACTTTACAGGTGCCCACCGGCAGTATCCCACCCCCGGTACGGGTATCAGCCGTAAATATCCCACCCCTCCACAGGTGCCCGCCTTCATATATCCGACCCCTGTACGGGTGCCCGCCCTCATATATCCCATACCCGTACCGTTGCCCGCCGGCATGTATCTCACCCCAGTATGGGTGCCCGCTAACATATATCCCACCCCTGTACGGGTGCCCGCCTGCATGTATCCCACCCCTGTTCGGGTGCCCGCCCTCATTTTTCCCTCCCCAGTACGGGTGCCCGCCCTCATATATATCCCACCCCTGTACAGGTGCCTACCAGCATGTATCCCACCCCTGTTCGGGAGCCTGCCCTCATATATCCCTCCCCAATACAGGTGCCCGCCCTCGTATATCCCTCCCCTGTACGGGTGACCGCTCTCATATATCCCACCCCTGTATGGGTGCCCGCATTCATATATCCCACCGCTGTGCGGGTGCCCGCCCTCATATATCCCACCCCTGTATGGGTGCCAGCCCTCATATATCCCACAATTGTACGGGTGCCCCTTTCATATATACCACACCAGTACCGGTGCCTGCCCTCGTATATCCCTCCCTTGTACGGGTGCCCGCTCTCATATATCCCACCCCTGCACGGGTGCCCGCATTCAAATATCCCACCCCTGTGCGGGTGCCCGCCCTCATATATCCCACCTCTTCACGGGTGTCCTCCCTCGTATATCCCACCCCCTGCACAGGTGCCCGCCCTCATTTATCCCACCCGGCACGGATGCCTACCCACACATATCCCTCCCCTGTACCGGTGCCCGCCATCATATACATCCCATCCCTGTACAGGTGCCCACCTGCATGTATCCCACCCCTTTTCGCGTGCCCGCCCTCATATATCCCACCCTTGTACAGGTGCTCCCCCTCATATATCCCACCTCTGTACGGGTGCCCGCTTTCATATATCCCACCCATGTACGGGTGCCCGCCTGTATGTATCCCACCCCTGTACGGGTGCCCGCTTGCATGTATCCCACCCCTATATGGGTGCCTGCCCGTATATATCCCAACCCTGTATGGGTGTCCATCCTCATATATCCCACCCTTGTACGGGTGCGCGCTCTAATATATCCCACCCCTGTACGGGTGCCCGACTGCATGTATCCCACCCCTGTACGGGTTCCTGCATTCATATATCCCACCCCTGTGCAGGTGCCCGCCCTCATATATCCCACCCCTGTACGGGTGCCCGCCCTCATATATCCCACGCCTGTACGGGTGCCCCCTTTCATATATCCCACACCAGTACGGGTTCCCACCCTCGTATATCCCTCCCCTATTCGGGTGCCCGCTCTCACATATCCCACCCCTGTACGGGTGCCCGCATTCATATATCCCATCCATGTGCGGGTGCCCGCAATCATATATCTCACCAAGGCACGGATGCCTACCCTCATATATCCCACCTCTTCACGGGTACCCTCCTTCATATATCCCACCCCCTGCACAGGTGCCAGCCCTCATTTATCCTACCCGGCACGGGTGCCTACCTTCATATATCTCACTCCTGTATGGGTGTCCGCCCTTGTATATCCCACCCCCTGCACAGGTGCCAGCCCTCATTTATCCCACCCGGCACTGGTGCCTACCTTCATATATCTCACTCCTGTATGGGTGTCCGCCCTCATATATCCCACCCCTGCACTGGTGCCCTCCCTCATTTATTCCACCCCTGTATGGGTGCCTGCCCTCATATATCCCACTCCTATACGGGTGCCTACCTGCATGTATCCCCCCCCCCCTGGTACGGTTCCTGCACGTATATATCCAACCCATATACGGGTTCCCGCCTTCCTGTATCCGACCCCTGTATGGGTGCCCTCCCTCATATATCCCTCCCTGGTACGGGAGCCCGCCATCATATATCCCACCCCTGTACGGGTGCCAGCCTGCATGTATCCCACACCTGTTCGGGTGCCCGCCCTCATTTATCCCTCCCCGGTACGGGTACCCACCCTCATATATATCCCACCCCTGTACGGGTGCCAACCTGCATGTATCGCACCCCTGTTCATGTGCCCGCCCTCATATATCCCTCCCCAGTACAGATGTCCACCCTCATATATCCCACCCCTGTACGGGTACCCGCCCTCATATATCCCACCCCTGTACGGGTGCCCGTTCTCATATATCCCACCCCTGTTCGGGTGCCCGCCCTCATATATCCCAACCCTGTACGGGTGCCCACACTCATATATCCCTCCCCAGTACAGGTGTCCACCCTCATATATCCCACCCTTGCACGAGTGCCCTCCCTCATATATCCCACCCTTCCACGGGTGCCCGCCCTCATATATACCACCCCTTTACGGGTGTCCACCCTCATATATCCCACCCCTGTATGGGTGCCCGCCATCATATATCCCACCCCAGTACGGGTTCCTGTCCTCATATATCCCACCCCTGTACGGGTGCCCGCTGGCATGTATCCCACCCCTGTACGGGTGCCCGCCCTCATATATCCGACCCCTGTACGGGTGCACGCCCTCATATATCCCACCCCTGTACAGGTGCGCGCCTCCATGTATCCCACCCCTGTATGGGTGCCTGCCATCATATGACCCACACCTGTACGGGTGCCCGCCCTCATATATCTTTTTCCTGTACGGGTGCACGCCCTCATATATCCTACCCTTGTTCGGGTGCCCGCCCTCATATATCCCTCCCCGGTACGGGTGCTCGCCCTCATATAATCCCACCCATCTACGGGTGCCTACCTGCATGCATCCAACCCCTGTTCGGGTTCCCGCCCTCATATATCCCTCCCTAGTACAGGTGTCTGCCTTCATATATCCCACCCCTGTACGGGTGCCCGCCCTCATATATCCCACCCTTGTACGGGTGCCCCCCTCATATAACCCTTTCCGGTACTGGTGCCTGCCCTCAAATATCCCACCCCGGTACGGGTGCCTAGCTGCATGTATCCCACCCCTGTTCGGGCGCCCACCCTTGTATATCCCTACCCAGTACAGGTGCCCGCCCTCGTATATCCCTCCCCTGTACAGTTGCCCGCTCTCATATATCCCACCTCTGTGCGGGTGCCCGCCCTCATATATCCCATCCCTGTACGGGTGCCCGCCCTCATATATCCCACATCTGTACGGGTGCTCCTTTCATATATCCCACACCAGTACAGGTGCCCGCCCTCGTATATCCCTCCCCTATACGGGTGCCCGCTCTCATACATCCCACCCCTATACGGGTGCCCGCATTCATATATCCCACTCCTGTGCGGGTGCCCGCCCTCATATATCCCACCCCGGCACGGGTGCCTGCCCTCAGATCTCCCACCTCTTCACGGGTGCCCTCCCTCATATATCCCACCTCCTGCACAGGTGCCCGCCCTCATTTAGCCCACCCTTATACGGGTGCCCACCTGCATGTATCCCACCCCTGGTACGGGTCCCACACGTATATATCCAACCGATTTACGGGTGCCCACCTGTTTGTATCCCACCCCTGTTCGGGTGCCCGCCCTCGAATATCCCACCCCGGTTCGGGTACCCGCCCTCATATATATCCCACCCCTGTATGGGTGACCACCTGCATGTATCCCAACCCTGTTCGGGTGCCCGCCCTCATATATCTTACCCTTGTACAGGTGCTCCCCCTCATATATCAAACCACCGTACGGGTGCCCGCTCTCATATATCCCACCCTGGTACAGGTGCCACCTGTATGTATCCCACCCCTGTACGGGTGCCCGCATGCATGTATCCCACCCCTATACGGCTCTTCAGTCCATTATGTTGAAATCGGCTGTGAATAACGTCACCTACACCGGGGAAACCGTCCTTATCATTGACCTCACTGCTACCACTCCATATCCACTCGCCAGAGTCCACCTGGATTGTCCCTTCGTGACCGGTGAAGTCCAAGTCGCCGTCAGAGAAAAGCCTTTTCCCATGCCTGGAGTGCAACTTCTCCTTGGCAACGACTTGGCAGAAGATCTGCAACCGCCCAACCTGATCATCACGGACAAAACCCAGGTGTGTACTTCTGTAATGGATAATCCCATCTTTGAATATGTTCCAGCAGAGGTTCAAGAAAGTGATAAAGTTTCTCCTCCGGTTTTGGTGACCACCCGTGCACAAGCTGCACGACCGCAACCAGCTGACTCTACTGCTACCGCTGTCCCTCAAGATCCTCAGAATCTACCTCCAAATCTTACCAAGTTGGAGTTCCGTAAGTTACAGAGGGAAGATCAATCATTAACACCATTATTCTTTCAGGCTGAGACTCAACCTGACAGTATCCCTGGGTTCTTCCTAGAGAATGAATTGCTCTACCGCAGATACAGACCCAGCAAGCTGAAGGAGGATGACGATTGGCCCAATGTCGAACAACTAGTGATTCCCACCAGCATACGGCCCGATATTCTACACCTGGCTCACGGAGCTCTTTCTCTCTATGGCTTCAACAAAACCTACCACGGAATCCGACAAGACTACTACTGGCCAGGTATGGTAAAAGACGTAAAGAAATACGTCCAAGAGTGTCATATATGTCAGATGGCAGGTAAACCTAACATCTCTATTCCCCAGGCTCCTCTGAAACCCATCCAGGTGCCTGCGGAACTTTTCCACAGACTCATCATAGACTGTGTTGGTCCTTTACCCCGGACCAGTTCTGGCAACGCATATATAATAACTATCATGTGTCCCACCACCAGGTTTACCATATCAGTTCCAGTAAAGAACATTACGGCTGCTACAGTGGTGAAACACCTATTGAAGATCTTCACCCAGTATGGATTTCCAAGAGAGGTTCAAAGTTACTGTGGCACCAACTTCACCAGTGATCTCTTCATGAAGACTCTGGAGGAGTTCAACATCACACAGGTACTGTCCAGCCCCTATCATCCTGCTTCACAGGGTTCTCTTGAACGTAGTCATCAGACTATTAAATCACTCCTAAAGAAATTCTGCAATGAGACTTTGAAGGACTGGGATAGACAACTTGACCTCATAATGTGCATTTTTCGAAGTCTCCCCAATGAGTCACTAGGAGTATCTCATTATGAGATGCTCTACGGACGTAAGCGCCGTACTCCTCTCAAGGCTTTCAAGGACTCTCTACGTAATGCCACCTTCAGTGACCATCAGAATGTGCCTCGGTTTCTTCAAAACCTAAAACACATTCTAGAGAGAGTCCGTAAATTTGCTAATGACAACCTAGTGAAAGCCCAGGAGAGGATGAAGACTCATTTTGACCAGAGCAGCAAATTAAGGAAATTTAAACCAGGAGACTTCGTATTGGCATACCTTCCTATCCCAGGTTCTCCAATGAAAAACAAGTTTTCAGGACCCTACCGTATCAAGGAGTGCAGGAACAACAACAACTACGTTCTTGAGACTCCAGATAGGCGGCAGACGACCCAGCTGTGCCACGTCAACCTCCTGAAGCAGTATCAAGGTATTCCCCCTACTGTGCTGATATCTGTCCCTACATCTAAAGGTCCATACCTCCATAGTGAAAACTTCCCATCTTCTCCCGAAAGCATTAACACTGATTGGTGCTTTCCAAATCGGAAATCCTACCTGATCTTCATCCCAATTTACAGGACTATAATAGTGCTCCTTTGCCATGTTCTAATCCAATTCTCACCTCGCCAGATATCACGAAGCCTTTCATCCTCCATGTCGACGCCAGTGGTATCGGCATCGAGGGTAACCTAATGCAACAACGAGGCGAGGAGAATCTACCTGTTAGCGACTACAGCTACAAGGAACCACCGCACAATCGACAGGGAGCTACTCATCGTCCTGCACTTTCAGCACTTCGAACCATACCTGAAAAGTGCTCGGTCTACCACCATCTACCCTACCACAACACCCTACACTTCCTGCAGCAAGCCCAATTCAACAATCGACGGTTTCTACAATGGGCTTGATATTTGCAGACTTTCAACCTGGAGCTCTCTACATCAAGGGGTCTGACATCATCATAGCAGACGCCCTCTCCAGAGTCAATGAGGTAGAGGCTGCTCCTCCTACCACTCTACCTCCTGAAGATGTAACTTCACCGGAACCGCAGGCTTCGGGGGGGAGTTGTGACGATAATCTCTTTCAAGAGAGATTGAGCCAGCTCTTCCCTACTTTAAGTTACACCAAAGGCACAAGTATAAGATGCTACATTCAAGATACGTCACCAGTAGCACAAAACGTTTTGACAAGGAGGCAAAACGTATCCAAGATCCCCCTACTCCACACACCCTCCTCACGCTGGCTTGTCATCAAACCAGCTAACTACCCTTCACCAGCTTGCCTGCCTGTGATTGGTGACTCACCAGCCACGCACCTGCACACAGCACCTCAGCACCCTCTACACGAATCGACGTCTGAGCCTGACCAGCAATCCACTTCAGAATATTCCTTGTGCTCTTAAGGTTGACACCTATCTCTGGCATACTCGCTCATTTGCTCGTATACAAAGGGAGGTTTCAGCCATAGCCGATATTCTCTGCACCATTTTAACATTGTATTTTGTATTTCACATTGTCTTTGAATTTTCTTTATTATTTAACTGAAATTTAACTTCCCGAGATTTGTCTTTATTTTCATTTATGTTTAAAGTAAATATATTAAAGTTTCATTGTTCATATTTTGTGTTTTACGTGTTCCTCCCTCTATTTTATAACAGACAACTGGCACGCAGTCTATATTTTTGTTTAAAGTGTTACCAGGCTTTGACACCTGCCATTGGAGGACTGCCGAACATCAACACTCAAACACTTTCCCGTCACAATATATATAGGGGTACCACCTCTGGTTGATTGTAGGGAACCCATTAGCCTCGAAGAAGAAGATATGCAGCACCCTGACAGCCTTCTCAGGCTCTCCCGTGCACTGGCACATATCGTCTTTTCTTACCACCCCCTTATATATATATATATATATATATATATATATATATATATATATATATATATATATATATATATATATATATATATATATATATATTATTAAATATGACCGAAAAAGTAAGATTAATAATTCTAACACGAATTTTCTCAATCTTTCGTACATTACGCTTCACTGTTGGAGGTAAATCAAAAATCACTTCTCCAAAATTCATTTTTATTTCTAGTCTGACGCGACACGGGCGCGTTTCGTAAAACTTATTACATTTTCAAAGACTTCACAAATACACAACTGATTAGAACTTACGCATCTCTGCTATTATATCTACATTTGAGTGAGGTGGGAGGGATGATGTGGCATATAGTGATGTGGCATTAACACAAGACAGAACATGAGGGGATATTAATAGGGTATTAAAAGTATCAACACAAGACAGAACAGAAACAGTGGGTATTGAATAGAAGTGTTTGTAGAAAGCCTATTGGTCCATATTTCTTGATGCTTCTATATTGGAGCGGAGTCTTGAGGTGGGTAGAATATAGTTGTGCAATAATTGGCTGTTGATTGCTGGTGTTGACTTCTTGATGTGTAGTGCCTCGCAAACGTCAAGCCGCCTGCTATCGCTGTATCTATCGATGATTTCTGTGTTGTTTACTAGGATTTCTCTGGCGATGGTTTGGTTATGGGAAGAGATTATATGTTCCTTAATGGAGCCCTGTTGCTTATGCATCGTTAAACGCCTAGAAAGAGATGTTGTTGTCTTGCCTATATACTGGGTTTTTTGGAGCTTACAGTCCCCAAGTGGGCATTTGAAGGCATAGACGACGTTAGTCTCTTTTAAAGCGTTCTGTTTTGTGTCTGGAGAGTTTCTCATGAGTAGGCTGGCCGTTTTTCTGGTTTTATAGTAAATCGTCAGTTGTATCCTCTGATTTTTGTCTGTAGGGATAACGTTTCTATTAACAATATCTTTCAGGACCCTTTCCTCCGTTTTATGAGCTGTGGAAAAGAAGTTCCTGTAAAATAGTCTAATAGGGGGTATAGGTGTTGTGTTAGTTGTCTCTTCAGAGGTTGCATGGCTTTTCACTTTCCTTCTTATGATGTCTTCGATGAAACCATTGGAGAAGCCGTTATTGACTAGAACCTGCCTTACCCTACAGAGTTCTTCGTCGACTTGCTTCCATTCTGAGCTGTGGCTGAGAGCACGGTCGACGTATGCGTTAACAACACTCCTCTTGTACCTGTCAGGGCAGTCGCTGTTGGCATTTAGGCACATTCCTATGTTTGTTTCCTTAGTGTAGACTGCAGTGTGGAAACCTCCGCCCTTTTCCATGACTGTTACATCTAGAAAAGGCAGCTTCCCATCCTTTTCCGTCTCGTAAGTGAAACGCAGCACGGAACTCTGCTCAAATGCCTCCTTCAGCTCCTGCAGATGTCTGACATCAGGTACCTGTGTAAAAATGTCGTCAACATACCTGCAGTATATGGCCGGTTTCAAGTTCATGTCGACTAAGACTTTTTGCTCGATGGTACCCATGTAGAAGTTTGCAAACAGGACACCTAGGGGAGAACCCATGGCGACCCCATCTACTTGCTTATACATGTGCCCATCCGGGCTCAAGAAGGGTGCCTCTTTAGTACAAGCTTGGAGTAGTTTCCTCAGAATACTTTCTGGCATGTCAAGAGGAGTACAGGCTGGATCACGATACACTCTGTCGGCTATCATTCCGATTGTCTCGTCCACAGGTACGTTGGTAAACAGCGATTCTACGTCCAACGAGGCTCTTATCCCTGTGGCCCGTGTGCCCCGCAGTAAGTCCACAAATTCCTTTGGAGACTTCAGGCTGAAGGCGCAAGGGACATAAGGAGTCAGCAGGCCGTTGAGTCGCTTCGCCAGTCTGTACGTGGGTGTGGGTATCTGGCTAATGATTGGCCGAAGTGGGTTTCCAGGCTTGTGCGTCTTGACATTTCCATACGCATATCCAGGTTTATATTCCCCAATGATCTTTGGCAGGTGGAGTCCGGATTTCTTGGCGTTCACAGTTTCGATCAGTTTGTTGACCTTTGCTTTTAATTCGGCTGTAGTGTCCTTCGTTACCCTTTGGAACTTAGTTTGGTCAGAGAGTATGATGTTCATTTTCGCCAGATATTCGTCTTTTTTAAGAATGACATATATTGGCGACTTGTCACCTCTCCTGACAACTATCTCCTTGTTCTCACGAAGGCTTTTAGCTGCCGCTTTAAGCTCGGGGGACAGTATGGTGCTTCTGTAGTTGCCTCGATTCTTTCCTCCTTCTGCAATAAGTTCTGCTTGTAAGGTATCTTTGGTAGCGACCTTCTCTTGTGTCTCGAGGTCGAATATGTCGTCCAACAGAATTTCCAACTCTACTTTCACTCTACAACAGTGAAGCGTAATGTACGAAAGATTGAGAAAATTCGTGTTAGAATTATTAATCTTACTTTTTCGGTCATATTTAATAATATATGTCTACAGGAAAGACTGCTACCAAAATATACTAATATTAAAGTGCACGACCCAGCAGCAAGGAATCAAGCCTTCACGATAAAATATCGCCAGGATCTGATTCGTGATCAGATATACAAGGCAGAGAATGAAATCAAAGACAACAAAATGCAACTACTTCATGCTACAAACGAGTGGAGAAATAGCAACATCGACCATAGTATCCGTACCCGCATTGAACAACACCTCGACATCCTCACAAACCAACATCACCTCAGCACTGAAACAAGGATTATCAAGAAACTAACAACATTATATGGAGGACCTATGGCAATTCCACGACCAAGAGATGGCTTCCTGAACCTTGCAGGAATTAACCTCACTGAGGACCAAGTCACTCTCCTAAACCTGGGCATAAACTGTCATGTTATGTCCAGACCGAGTGAAATGGCCCGGAAAGTAGAGTTGGAAATTCTGTTGGACGACATATTCGACCTCGAGACACAAGAGAAGGTCGCTACCAAAGATACCTTACAAGCAGAACTTATTGCAGAAGGAGGAAAGAATCGAGGCAACTACAGAAGCACCATACTGTCCCCCGAGCTTAAAGCGGCAGCTAAAAGCCTTCGTGAGAACAAGGAGATAGTTGTCAGGAGAGGTGACAAGTCGCCAATATATGTCATTCTTAAAAAAGACGAATATCTGGCGAAAATGAACATCATACTCTCTGACCAAACTAAGTTCCAAAGGGTAACGAAGGACACTACAGCCGAATTAAAAGCAAAGGTCAACAAACTGATCGAAACTGTGAACGCCAAGAAATCCGGACTCCACCTGCCAAAGATCATTGGGGAATATAAACCTGGATATGCGTATGGAAATGTCAAGACGCACAAGCCTGGAAACCCACTTCGGCCAATCATTAGCCAGATACCCACACCCACGTACAGACTGGCGAAGCGACTCAATGGCCTGCTGACTCCTTATGTCCCTTGCGCCTTCAGCCTGAAGTCTCCAAAGGAATTTGTGGACTTACTGCGGGGCACACGGGCCACAGGGATAAGAGCCTCGTTGGACGTAGAATCGCTGTTTACCAACGTACCTGTGGACGAGACAATCGGAATGATAGCCGACAGAGTGTATCGTGATCCAGCCTGTACTCCTCTTGACATGCCAGAAAGTATTCTGAGGAAACTACTCCAAGCTTGTACTAAAGAGGCACCCTTCTTGAGCCCTGATGGGCACATGTATAAGCAAGTAGATGGGGTCGCCATGGGTTCTCCCCTAGGTGTCCTGTTTGCAAACTTCTACATGGGTACCATCGAGCAAAAAGTCTTAGTCGACATGAACTTGAAACCGGCCATATACTGCAGGTATGTTGACGACATTTTTACACAGGTACCTGATGTCAGACATCTGCAGGAGCTGAAGGAGGCATTTGAGCAGAGTTCCGTGCTGCGTTTCACTTACGAGACGGAAAAGGATGGGAAGCTGCCTTTTCTAGATGTAACAGTCATGGAAAAGGGCGGAGGTTTCCACACTGCAGTCTACACTAAGGAAACAAACATAGGAATGTGCCTAAATGCCAACAGCGACTGCCCTGACAGGTACAAGAGGAGTGTTGTTAACGCATACGTCGACCGTGCTCTCAGCCACAGCTCAGAATGGAAGCAAGTCGACGAAGAACTCTGTAGGGTAAGGCAGGTTCTAGTCAATAACGGCTTCTCCAATGGTTTCATCGAAGACATCATAAGAAGGAAAGTGAAAAGCCATGCAACCTCTGAAGAGACAACTAACACAACACCTATACCCCCTATTAGACTATTTTACAGGAACTTCTTTTCCACAGCTCATAAAACGGAGGAAAGGGTCCTGAAAGATATTGTTAATAGAAACGTTATCCCTACAGACAAAAATCAGAGGATACAACTGACGATTTACTATAAAACCAGAAAAACGGCCAGCCTACTCATGAGAAACTCTCCAGACACAAAACAGAACGCTTTAAAAGAGACTAACGTCGTCTATGCCTTCAAATGCCCACTTGGGGACTGTAAGCTCCAAAAAACCCAGTATATAGGCAAGACAACAACATCTCTTTCTAGGCGTTTAACGATGCATAAGCAACAGGGCTCCATTAAGGAACATATAATCTCTTCCCATAACCAAACCATCGCCAGAGAAATCCTAGTAAACAACACAGAAATCATCGATAGATACAGCGATAGCAGGCGGCTTGACGTTTGCGAGGCACTACACATCAAGAAGTCAACACCAGCAATCAACAGCCAATTATTGCACAACTATATTCTACCCACCTCAAGACTCCGCTCCAATATAGAAGCATCAAGAAATATGGACCAATAGGCTTTCTACAAACACTTCTATTCAATACCCACTGTTTCTGTTCTGTCTTGTGTTGATACTTTTAATACCCTATTAATATCCCCTCATGTTCTGTCTTGTGTTAATGCCACATCACTATATGCCACATCATCCCTCCCACCTCACTCAAATGTAGATATAATAGCAGAGATGCGTAAGTTCTAATCAGTTGTGTATTTGTGAAGTCTTTGAAAATGTAATAAGTTTTACGAAACGTGCCCGTGTCGCGTCAGACTAGAAATAAAAATGAATTTTGGAGAAGTGATTTTTGATTTACCTCCAACAGTGAAGCGTAATGTACGAAAGATTGAGAAAATTCGTGTTAGAATTATTAATCTTACTTTTTCGGTCATATTTAATAATATATGTCTACAGGAAAGACTGCTACCAAAATATACTAATATATATATATATATATATATATATATATATATATATATATATATATATATATATATATATATATATATATATATATATATATATATATATATATATATATATATATATATATATATATATATAGGGAAATTTATTGTACAAGATTACAGATAACATAATGTGGCCTTAATGCATACACAACACAAAACACAACCAATACCAGGTTGGTTGTGTTTGTTGGTTGTTGGGCTGGCCAGGTTACCAGGTAAGTAACCTGGTAACCTGGCCAGGTAAGTAACTTTCTGCTACTATGTAACTGGTGTACAGGAGGCTATAACCACTCAACCTTCAGTGACCATAAAAAAACCCGTCGTGACCCGTTGCAGGTCACGACCGAACTGGGTTCCCACTTTTTATCTATTAGTTCAGGTTCTCATCTTCCCAAATCCTTCCTTCTTCGTAAGCCTATTCTTGAATCTCGTCCTATAGATTTCTGTACTTATCTTCTTCCCTATAACGATACCTTCTCTCTCTCTCTCTGAGCTTCAGTCTGCCCTAGTGTGGTTCTACAGTGCCAGGCTCCGATGGCATTCATTATGAGATGCTACGCCATCTCCCTCCGTGCACGTCTCAGTATTCACTGAGCCTGTACAATCGGGTCTGGGAGTCATCGTCAGTCCTTGAGGTGAGATCTGGATCGATGCTGTTGTCTTCCCTGTTTGGAAACCAGGGTCTCTCGGGTCATCCCCAAGGACTTTCGCCCTATTGCCCTCACCTTTTGTGTCTGCAAGCTCTTTGATTGTATAGTTAACGTTCGTTTGATATAGTTCTTAGAGCACTATCGCCACATCTCCCCTTCTCAATTTGATTTTCGCAAGTGCCGCAGCCCAACAGATGTCCTGGTGAACTTGGAGGTCTATATTCGTACTGCTTTTGAATAAATTTTGCAAAGACCTCCGTTGTTGCCGTCCTTTTTGACCAGGAAAAGGCTAACGACACTATCTGACAGTATCATATTCTGTCCCAACTTCATTCTTTTGGCCTTCGGGGGAAAATCCCTCTCTTCCTCCAAAGTTTCCTCTCTTCGTTCATTTCGTGTGAGGCTTGGTACCACTCTCTCTGCCTCTTTTAGGCAGTATGAGGATGTACCCCAGGGAAATGTTCTAAGAAGTACTCTTTTTCTAGTTGGCCTCAACGGTCTTCTTTCCTCTCTTCCTTCTGGCGTATTCTCCGCTCACAATGTTGACGATCTTACCCTTTGCTGTCAGGGAGATGATTCGACTCTTCTGCAACGCCGGCTTCACATGCGTTTGATGCCGTGTCGTCTTGGGCCACCGATCATGGCTTCAAGTTCCCTGCATCTAAGACTGTGCTATGACTTTTACTCAGAAGCATGTCGTTCTTCGTTCCTCTTTCACGTTTTATGGTCATCCCCTTGTGTGCAAGGATTCCGCTAAGCTTTTGGGGTTAATTTATGGCACTCGTTTGTCTTGGTCGCCCCATATCTCTTACCTTCGAGTTGAATCCTCTATGGCCTTTAACTCACTTTAGGTTTTGTCCCATACTTCTTGGGGAGCGGATAGGCGCACGCTCCTCTATTTGCACTCCTCTCTCGTCCTGTCTAAACTCGATTATGGTTGCCCTGCATACTCTTCTGCTTCTCCTTCTACTCTTCGCCATCTTGATGCTTTGCACCATACTGGGTTTCGTCTCAGCTCTGGTGCCTTTCGTTCGACTCCCGACCTCAGCTTGTATGTTGACACTGGCTTCTTCTCTCTTCAGGACCGCAGTGATCGCTACTGTCTTCTCAATCTTGCGCGGTCCTTCCAACATCCTTCCTCTTGCTTCTGTCGTGCTTTAGCTTTTACCCCTCCTGTGGTTCCTGTTCCTCTTTATCGCCTCCCTCATTCTGTCCGACTATCTCGCTAACAGGATTCTCTTTCCGTTCGTATTTCTAATGTTTCTCCTCGTATTGTTCCTTCCTTGTCCTCGTAGAGAGTACCTCCGTCCAAAGTTTTGTACATCCTTGACCCGCATCACTAAAGCTTTTACCCCTCCTCCGGTTCTGAAACGCCTTTTCCTTGAGCACTTTTCTTCGCACTCCCACTCTATTTCCATCTACTCCGATGGGTCTAGGTCTGCGAATGGTGTTGTCTACTCTGTTGTTTTTCCTGACCACACTTATATGTGTCGCCTCCCTTCGGAGGCTAGCATCTTTACAGCAAAACTTTGTGCTATTCTCTATGCTCTCCGTCTCTTGCTTTCTCATTGTCGATCCTCCTTTGTGGTTGTAATTGACTCTCGTAGTGCCCTCATGGCTCTAGGGTCCTTTAATCCTGTCCATCCAGTGGTCATCGAGATTCCACATTGGTTGTTTCTTATTTCAAGTAAATTTAAATCAGTAGTTTTGCTGGGTTCCCAGCCATATTGGTGTTTCTTTAAATGAGCGTGTGGATGCTGCCGCTAGGGAAGCTATCCGTTCTTGTCCCATCTCCCGTAAAGGTATTCCTTATTCCGACTTTTATCCAGTTATTCATTCCTCCATCCTTGCCCGTTGGCAGGGTTGTTGGTCCTCTGTAGTTGGTAACAAGCTGCGTACTCTCAAACGTAGTGTGTCCACGTGGCCTTCCTCCTGCCACCGTAACCGGTGATGGTAAACTGCTCTAGCAAGGTTGCGCCATACTCGCTTAACTCACTTACTCATACTCGCTTAACTTGCTCTAGCAAGGTTGGCCATACTCGCTTAACTCACGGTCACTTAATGGAGTGCTGCCCTGCTCCTTATTGTCCGAAATGCGTTGTCCCTCTTACAGTTGTGCATATTCTTGTTGAATGTCCTGACTTCCAGGACGTGCGTGTGTCTTGCTTTCCGACCGTCCCTCGCGGTCACTTGTCCTTCGATAGAATTCTTTGTGAATCGGATACTTTTAATATTGTTCGCCTTGTGCATTTCTGTTTTCGCATTGGCATTCTTGGTGATATTTGGTACCCTCTGACTATTTCGCACTTTGATGGTGATATATAGCCATCCCGGTTTGAAGCCTTCTTTTCATAATTACTTACTTATTACCTTTCTTCTATGTGCCTCGGATAGGTGCTTTCATCTCTTTATCCCTGATTGCTCCTAAATAGGAGATATTATCGTTATTATCAGTACTGGTTGCGGCCCAATGTGCACGCATTTATTTAGTTAAAATTCGTGAAAAATTACTTTCTTAACATATTGGGATGAAATTTTCATGATGCTGATGTGGGAGATTTATTTGAAATTTTTCACTATTTTTCATATTTTGAAAAAAACTCTACATCACCAGGCACTTTAATATATAAAATATGTACATAAACATCTCCTAACGATTACCTTGTGGCATTTTTTCTGCGGCTCCTCCCTTGAGAGGCTTTGTTAAAAAAATCAACAAATAATTCTTTCTTTTGAAATAGAAAAAGGCTATGGAAAATTCGGAATGAAATATATTTAACTCTTAATCATGTTACAGTTTAGCACTGATATGATATGGGTTTTCTCTGACCGATTATGGGTTTACAGATATACATAAAAAAAGATTAAACCATATGTGTTTTATGATCATATGCTAATAAAGTAATTACAATAAAATGAAAACAAAATTAGTTGCATTTCGTGATTGATGGGGAGCTGAGAAGGAGGTTTGGGCCTCAAATCTTCCCAGGGAAAATATAAGAATATCAACATTTGTATAAGTTATACAAAACATGTAGAAATAATTGAAAGATTCAGAACAATTCACATTTGCTTATTTGTTGTGGTTGCAAATCTTTACCATAAGAAATAAGAAATATACAATAATAATAATAATCCAATTTAAACGATATATTTAACATTTTGAATTTGAATATTACCTTAAATTAAGAAAAAATGTAGATTACAGAAAAACGAGGAAACATAAATAATTTAGTGATGAATAAATCCACAATGGCCGTGACGAGGGTTCAATCCTATGTCCGAGAAGATCCCTCTACGTCTGAGAGGAGAGTGTAAAGTAGTAAGGGTGAAGAGATGGAACAGCTTATTGATAGAGCTCGAGTGTATGGGGGGAATTGTGTAAAACCCTGGTTTGCGTCTCGGAGAGGCTGCAGGATCCAAGTAGGGTTAATAGAACTTCTGGTTGCAATTCTTTTGACCATGTCGTAACTCAGTCGATTAAAGCAGCGTCTGGGATACTCTCGGACGTAGGTTCGATCCCTCGTCATGGCCCTTGTGGATTTGTTCATTTTATGCATCACGCTACTGTGATTTCTGTGAGTAATTTAGTGATCCTTGGGTTTGGGAGCACAAATCTATATAAATAAAAAATGTAAGTGCTCGTTTGCTCAAAATCGCTAATCTCCAAAAGTTCTTCACCGATTGCTTTGAAATTCTAACATAACATTCCATTTGTGTCCGAGCAGGTTTTTATATACATACTATGCAGATGTCACGTCTGTGACGGGTAAAAACAAAACTTTTTTTTTAAAACTGTGTTTTTCATGGGAAGGAAATCTTTGAAACCTCTTTACCGGTTCCAATGAAATTTTGACACAACATTCCATTCGAATACGTGCGTGTTTTTATACACCTACCATATAAATGCCACATCTGTGACAGGTAAAATCATGTTTATTTTTTAAAAAAACAACCCCATATCTGTTACACACACTACATTAAATATGTAACGATTCTATTTCAATGTTTCCTATTTCATTAATAAATTGAATTTTCAAAGATTTTGATTTATTTTTATTTTTATTTCATTATTTTGTATGACATTGCATTGGAATTGAGCTGTGTTGTTTACCATACCCTAATTTTCATTCCGTTTTTTAACTGTTTTTTTCTTATTCCAGCGATGGGGAACATCAGATCATTTGATGTTCCCAATTTTCTGATGGGAACATCAGATCATTTGATGTTCCCAATTTTCTGATGGGAACATCAGATCATTTGGGAATACATCGAACGAGGGAGTGGGGAAGTTGGGGAAGACAAGGGGACAGGAGGGGGGATGATGAGGGAACTGAGGAGGGGGTAATGGTGGGGAGGACGAGGAAAACGGAGGAGTTGTGGATGGTGGAGACGAGGGGACGGGAATAGAGAATGGTGGGGAGGACAATGGGAAAGGGGAGTGGGGGATGGTGGAAAGACGATGGGATGGTGGAATGGGGGATGGTTGGGAGGAAAAAGGGATGGGGGAGGGAGTGGAATGGTGGGGAGGATGATGGGACGGGGGAGTGAGGAATTGTTGAGAGGACGAGGGGGGCGGGCAATGGTGTAGGAGGACTGGGAGACAGGGGAAGGTTGCTGTGGCTCAGCAACGCACATGTGTTGCTGAGCCAAATCAACGCGTGGCTGGGTACAGCTAGTTTTTAATAATATTGGTGAGTGTTGCCTCCCTGGCTTATCCAAGGACCTGCCGAGACTCAGGCCAGAGCCTAGATAAAATGATGTCACAAACGGTTGCGGACTAGATTGACAAATTCTTGTATAATTCCGTTAACCGTTAATATAAGAGGTAGTTAAGTTAAAATATTTTCCAACAGTGTTATTGATAAGGAAAACCGAAGGTGATTTTGCATTACTGAAGTTGGAAATTTACTCGTTTCATAAGGCAATACAACCAAAATCAAGAGAAGGAGAATCAATAAAAGCTGCCAATATTATGAATAAATACTTTTATATATTAACACAATATGTTATACATCAAGGATATATAGTACATCTCACTTTTGCTGAAACTTTTGGAGACATAACATTCACTATACTTATGGGAACACACAGTAGACCACATTCATGGATTATTCAATACACCCGACTTATGGAACCATGCAGGAGACTATATCAAGCACATGACTAAATTAGAGAAGGTTCAAAGGTTGGCCACCAGACTAGTAACCGAAATGAAGGATATGATCGAAAAGGAGAAACTATGGGAACTAAATCTCACTTTGTTGGTAGACAGAAGAGATAGGGAAGATATTATCACCACATTACAAGATTCTCGGAGGAATTGATGGGGTAAATAAAGAGTATTTCACACAAGGTGCACACGCACTAATGGACACAGGTGGAAATTGAGTACCCAAATGAACCATAGAAATTAGAAAAAAAGTTTTTGTGTCATTGTAATTAAACAATGAAATACATTATGAGGTTATGTGGTGGAGACAGATTCCATCCATCGATTCAAAGGTAGATATGACAGAGCCTAATAGATTAGGAACCTGTACACCAGTTTATTGACGGTTGAGAGGAAGGACCAAAGAGCCGAAGCTCAACCTCCGCAATCACACCTAGGTGGGTACGAACGTTGAAACATAATGGATCACATTCCTGGAACTTATGGGTTGCAAACTGAAGTGGAAGAGCTGATTAGCTGCTACTTTCTTGACACTTACAGGCCAGGCTGATATTATTCGTAAGTCCTTCATGATAATTGTGGCTTAAACTGGAGTTATCAGTAACTGTGGGCTAAACCTTCTTATCTGTACCGTGACATATTAAGGGATGATCTCATTTAGCTAAGTGTCAATAGTGTCTCATCTCCATAAAACAGCAAATATATATTTTTATAGTGTTCTAAGTCAGAATATCAATCTTACAAGAAGGGAAATAGTTCCCAATCACAAAAAACACCGAAAAAATATTCGTCACCATTCTGTATTTTGATAAATAGCATAAAAGTAATTTTGGACTGTAATATACATTGTCGCAAGCTTACAGTGCTAATATGATCAGCAACATTTAGATGTATCACAAGATAACATCATCGAAGGACCTGATGGTGACACTGTAATGATCACTAACCAAGAAGAACTAAACATGATATTAAGGAATATCACACAAGAAAGTTAGAAGTGTTTAAACATGATAACAATTGCTCCAACATCCAGCCAAGCTTCAAGGTCGGTTATCGTGACCAGGACCAACACGACAGTAACAAACATTATTGTAAATTGCATTACTGAAGGAACATATATATATAAAAAAAGACATAATCTTCGACAAAATATGTGTTTTTATTTAGGTTTGCAGGATAATAATCAACGCTTTAAGTTACGTTTACAATACTAAAGCACACCACAGAAAGCCAAGCCAATGGCTACTTTTGTCATAATATTAGAGTAAAACTATTTTAAATAAGCAAAAAGAAGTATTACAGGAAGACGGAACATAAGATGTATGATCACCACAGTGCTCCACTTAACTCATTCTGGGTAATGTTCATCCTGATCCAACACATCTCCAACATGTATCTATTGAGTATACATGTTATACGGTATAATTTAATGATAGCAATACCATTGACGTCAGAGAAGTTAGCTGGTTACGTGTTCTACTCGATGACTACCAATTATTTATTTTTTTATATATACAAGATACATACATACTGTATATATATACATATATAAAGTATATATATATATATATATATATATATATATATATACATATATATATATATATATATATATATATATATATATATATATATATATATATATATATATATATATATATATATATATATATTAGTATATTTTGGTAGCAGTCTTTCCTGTAGACATATATTATTAAATATGACCGAAAAAGTAAGATTAATAATTCTAACACGAATTTTCTCAATCTTTCGTACATTTCTTTTCACTGTTGGAGGTAAATCAAAAATCAATTCTGCAAAATTCATTTTTATTTCTAGTCTGACGCGACACGAGCGCGTTTCGTAAAACTTATTACATTTTCAAAGACTTTAGTTTACAAATACACAACTGAATAGAACTTACGCATCTCCAATTTTATATCTACATTTTAGTGAGGTGGATGGGGTGAGGTGGCATTAATAGGGTATTAATTTCATCAACACAAGACAGAACAAGAGGTGGCATTAATTTTTTCGGTCATATTTAATAATATATATATATATATATATATATATATATATATATATATATATATATATATATATATATATATATATATATATATATTATATATATATATATATATATATATATATTATTAAATATGACCGAAAAAGTAAGATTAATAATTCTAACACGAATTTTCTCAATCTTTCGTACATTTCTTTTCACTGTTGGAGGTAAATCAAATATCAATTCTCAAATCTATATATATATATATATAGATATATACAAGAGTTGTTCCATTCTTGTACAGCCACTAGTACACGTAGCATTTCGGGCAGGTCCCTGGAATACGATCCCTGTCGCGAAGAATCGTTGTTACAACCAAGTACACATTTTACTGTTGCGTTAAACAGAGGCTACAGTTAAGGATCTGCGCGCAGTAAATCCTTCCCGGCCAGGATACGAACCCATGACAAAGCGCTCGAGGAACGCCAGGTGAGTGTCTTACCACTACACCACGGAGACTGTCATAGGTAATGTGACCACACAGCCAGGGAATGTACCACTAGATGACTACCATGTTAATGTGACCACACAGCCAGGGAATGTTCCACTAGATGACTACCATGTTAATGCGACCACACAGCCAGGGAATGTTCCACTAGATGACTACCATGTTAATGTGACCACACAGCCAGGGAATGTTCCACTAGATGACTACCATGCTAATGTGACCACACAGCCAGGGAATGTTCCACTGGATGACTACCATGTTAATGTGACCACACAGCCAGGAAATGTTCCACTAGATGACTACCATATTAATGTGATTATTGTAAACCGGCCATTGTAAACAAAGGTACTGCAAGGAGAGTGTTTTGTTGAAACTTAAGCCCACAAACGGGCCTTTTACAACACAAATTTCCTCCTGCAAATTCTAGTTAGCAGGGTGACTTACAACAAAGGAATGTAGTCACTATGCGTTTGCGCAACTTGCATAACAGGAGGAAGGTGCCACAGTTAGGTTAGTTTTTTAGCTCAGATTTATTTGCCAGTTATTTCCTGTATCTAGTATTAATCGTCACAAGGCATGATAACACAACCCCACAAGGGTAAGAGTCTCTAATATACTTTATGTGCTACAATTGAAGTATATCTGTTCTTGTTAGATGTTACGTTGTAACATTTCCACAGGTATATTGTGAGCACACCTAAAATTAGTTGAGCTGCGACACACCAGGACTAGATTGTCGCAATTAATACCTGCTCATGATGGATCACATGTGGCGGACCAAGTCCGATGCTGGAAGATCAGCTCTCACAATACAAACAGCTGAGGGTATGTAATTCTAAACTAACAAATAGTAGTGTGAATTAAACCCTTAAACCTTAAAAGGCGCAATAAATTTACAGCTGGGGTGAGTCACTATTCCAGGACGGTGCACCATAGCTCCGAATGGTTGGGAGTACTTCATAAGATTTAAAAGTCCCGCGGCTACACAGGGGTTCACATCAGCTGCCTCAGGTCTCTAGTAAACAGACACTATTTAAAAAAATCGTTGGAAACATTCACGGGTGTGAAGGCCTCAGTTGTGAGTGAGCAACCAAGGCAAGCGCACACAGCATGAGCTAACAGCACTGCTGTTTACCTTGTGACCACAGCATCACCTAAAAATGTTAAAATATATATGTAACTGACATTATTTAGCCATGATAGTATTACAGAAAAGCCTGACTGTGATAAAGACTGTGTTCAATGTTCAGATATCAGTGAACACAATGCTGTTCAAGATGTTTACAGTGCTAGCCACAGCACACTGTCATTGTTTCGTCCATCTGTGAATCTTCAAACAACTTCTCATTTTCCATTACAAAATAAACTTGTTAAAAAATATTAATTTACAGGATTTAGTGACCGGGATTCTGAAAATAGCAGGATTGTGGTGAGAATTAGCGATGTGCGCAGTATGATGGGAGGAGGAATCCTTATGAGGAGGAAGGGAGAGATGGCGTCGTCTGTTGACTCTGTGTACTCACCTATTTGTGTTTGCAGGGGTTGAGCTCTGGCTCTTTGGTCCAGCCTCTCAACTGTCAATCAACTGATGTACAGATTCCTGAGCCTATTGGGCTCTATCACATCTACATTTGAAAGTGTGTATGGAGTCAGCCTCCACCACATCATTGCCTAATGCATTGCATCTGTTAACTACTCTGACACTGAAAAAGTTCTTTCTAACGTCCCTGTGGCTCATTTGGGTACTCATTTTCCACCTGTGTCCCCTTGTCCGCGTACCACCCGTGTTAAAAAAAAAATCTTTATCTATCCTGTCAATTCCTCTGAGAATTTTGTAGGGAGTGATCATGTCTCCCCTCACTCTTCTGTCTTCTAGATTCGTGAGGTGCATTTCTCGCAGCCTTTCTTCGTAACTCATGCCTCTTAGTTCTGGGACTAGCCTAGTGGCATATCACTGAACTTTTTCAAGCTCGCCTTGTGCTTGACAAAGTACGAGCTCCATGCTGTGGAAGCATACTCCAGGATTGGTCCTACATATATGGTATACAAGGTTCTGAATGATTCCTTACACAGGTTCCTGAAGGCGGTCTGATGTTAGCCAGGCTCGCATATGCCGCAGACGTTATTCTTTTAATGTGAAATTCAGGAGACAGGGTTGGTGTGATATCAACTTCTAGATCCTTTTCTCTGTCCGTTTCATGAAGGACTTCATCTCCCATTCTGTATTCTGTGTCTGGCCTCCTGTTTCCACCGTCTAGTTTCATTACCTTACATTTACTCGGGTTGAACTTTAGTAGCCATTTGTTAGACCATTCATGCAGTGTGTCTAAGTCATCTTGTAGTCTCATACTGTCTTCCTCCGTCTTAATCCTCCTCATAATTTTTGCATCATCAGCAAACAATGAGAGGAATGATTCTATTCCATCAGGAAGATTATTTACGTATATAAGAAACAGTATGGGTATAAGGACAGAACCCTGCGGTACCCCACTGATGACGTCGCACCAATCTGATACCTCACCCTGCACAGTGACTCGCTGTCTTCTCTTATTTAGGAACTCCCTTATCCAATGGAGTACCTTCCCTTTCACTCCTGCCTGCATCTCCAGTTTTCGCACTAGTCTCTGATGTGGCACTGTGTCAAAGGCTTTCTAGCAATCCAAAAATATGCAGTCTGCCCACCCCTCTCTTTCTTGCCTGATTCTTGTCGCCTGATTGTAGAAATCAATTAATCCTGTGAGGCATGACTTATAATCCCTGAAACCATGTTGGTGTTGTGACAAAGTTTCTTCGCTCCAGATGCTCGACTAGCTTTTTTCGCACAATTTTCTCCATTAGCTTGCATGGCATGCCAGTTAGGGACACTGGCATGTAGTTCAGTGCCTCCTGTCTATCCCCCTTCTTGTATATCGGGACCACGTTTGCCGCCTTCCAATTTTCTGGCAATTCACATGTTACCAGAGATTTGTTATACACCATGGAGAGTGGCAGGCACAGTGCTTCTGCTCCATCATTTAGTATTCATAGTGATATTCCATCTGGGCCTATAACCTTTGTCACATCCAACTATAGCAAGAGCTTGCTTACATCTCCACTGGTAATCTCATATTCCTCTACTGGTGCCTGGTTAATTATTCCATCTCTTATCTCTGGAACTTCTCCTTGCTCTAATGTGAAGACTTCCTGGAATTTCACATTGAGTTCCTCGCACACTTCTTTGTCCTTTGTAGTGAATCTGTCTGCCCTATCCTCAGTTTTATTACCTGCTCCTTCATTGTTGTCTTTCTCCTGATATGGCTGTGCAGCAATTTGGGTTGGGTCTTAGTCTTGCTTGCTATGTCGTTTTCATATTGCCCTTTTGCTTCTCTTCTCACCCTGATGTATTCATTCCTGGCTCTCTGGTAACCTTCTCTGCTCTCAAGTGTCCTGCAATTTTTAGTTTCTCCAATGCTCTTTTACTTAGTTGCTTAGCTAGCTTACATCTCTGATTAAACCATGGGTTTCTAATCTGCATTTCAGTTTTTATCTTTTGGGCCGGGATAACCATTTCTGCTGCCTCCTTGCACTTATGTGTGATGTATTCCATCATGTCTTGGGCCGTCTTTTCCCTTAGCTCTGCTTCCCATGTTACGTCCGTTAAGAATTTTCTGATATCCTTGTAAATTTCCTTACGGAATGCCAGCCTTTTGCTTCCAGTTCCCATTCTAGAGTACTCTGGCCCTTCTTCGACCAGATACTCAAACGTCAGTACACTGTGATCGTTCATTCCTGTTAGGGCCTCGAAGTTAATTTCCCTGATGTCAGAGTCATTCAGAGTGAAGACTAGGTAGAGCCTCGCTGGTTCATCGTTTCCCCTCATCCTAGTGGGTTTCCTGACATGTTGGCTTAGAAAGTTTCTTGTCGCCACCTCCACTAGTTTGGCTCTCAATGTATGCTCTCCTCCGTGGGGTTCCTTGTTCTCCCAGTCTATCCTTCCGTGATTGAAGTCCCCCATGATGAGCAGATTGGATCGATTTCTATAGGCAGCAGAGGCTGCCCTCTCAATTATGTTATTAACTGCCATGTGACCCTTCACAGCCTGGAAAAACCATCTCCTTGAAACTCCATTCCTTTCTCATGTGTAAGGCCACTCTGCCTCCTCCCCTTCCCTCCCTCTCTTTCCTTATTACAGTGTAATCCTGGGGGAACACCGCATTTGTTATGATTCATGAGAGTTTTGTTTCTGTGATTCCAGTTACATCTGGGTTTATGTCTTGCGCTCTTTCCCTAAATTCACTCGCCTTGCTTGTAATCCTGTCTATGTTCATGTACATCACCTTGAAGCTGACGCGTTTCTGTCCATCACCAGTTTCTGTTGCTTCCACTGGAGTAGGTAAACATGGAGGGTCTTGGTGGGGGAGGGGTGAAGGGGGGGCCCCCTTTGGTTGTGAGGGGGGCTGAGAGTGAGGGGGACCTGGGTTGTGGGAGGTCTGGGAGGACCTGGTTTGGATAGGGTAGGGGCGAAGTGAGGGCTTGGAGGAGTGGAGGAGAAGGGAGGGTTTGGGGTGGATAGGAAGAAAGGGAGGGAGAGCTTGGCGGGGTGGGGGAGAAAGGACGGCTTGGGGGGTACAGGAGAAGGGCTTGGGAGAAAGGGGGGAGGAAAGAGGGCTTAGGCGGGGAGAAGGGAGGGCTTAGGGGGGGTTAGAGAGGAGGGAGGGGATAGGGGGTGGGGGAGAAGGGAGCGCTTTGGGTGGGGGGAGGAGTATAGGGGCTGGCGCAGGTAAGGCACCTATTGGTTGGGAGAAGGGTGTGATCCTCCTCCCACTGGGGCTTTTGAATTGCCTCTGAAGGGTTCCCCACTCCCTTCTGGGATCGTAGGGTTCTGGGTTGTGGTTCCCTGATTCCTTTCCCTCTCCTTGCACGCCTTCCTTGCTGCTGCTGCTCTTTCTCTCCTCCCTAGCCATATCCCTCTGCAGGAATACCGTTTTGAACTTCCGCACATTGAGTAGGCTGCTCTACTTTGCTAAAATTTCCTCTTTTGTGTTCTCGCTTTTGAAAACCACTTTTATCAATTGATCTTTGTCCTTGTTGTACCTTCCAAGCCTGAAAACCTTTTCTATATTCAATTCTTCCCCCTCCATCTGTACTCCTTCAAGGATCTCTTTGACTGTGGCTTTGCCCATATCTCTCCTCACCCTTGGAGTGGTCCCTATTTGCTCCCAAATACCTACTACGACTACTGCTCTTTTCCTCTCTATCAGTCACCTAGTACATCTTGCTGCTTCCTGAGTAGTAGCAACTTTCATGGCGATTTCCTTTACTGCAGAGACCACTTCCGGGGTCCTTCTAAGTATATCTGCAAATGCGGGTTGTAATGTAGAAGTCCCTTCTATAGATACATTACCATCTTCCTGAGGGCTGGTTAGTGGCTGACAATGGGAATTCTCGTTCAGGCTTTTAATCTCCTCCTCTGCCACAATCAGTTCATCCTGCAGGTTGGCTACCTTTTCCCTAATTACCTGTGGTTCCATCCTGATTTCACTCAACATATGAACGAGTGCCTCCTCAAGCGAGACATCTTGTCCTCCTCCTCCAACTGTGTTATGTCTGTTCTGTGCCATGTTTGTTTACAATTCCAGTTCTCCAATCCAATGTACTCCTCTAGTTGTGCTTGCAGGGGTTGAGGTTTAGCTCTTTGGTCCCGCCTCTCAGCCGTCAATCAACAGGTGCACAGGTTCCTGAGCCTATTGGGCTCTATCATATCTACACTTGAAACTGTGTATGGACTCAGCCTCCACCACATCACTCCCTAATGGTATTCCATTTGTCAACCACTCTGACATTAAAAAAGCTCTTTCTAATAAATCTGTGGCTCATTTGGGCACTCAGTTTCCACCGGTGTCCCCTAGTGCGTGTGCCCTTTGTGTTAAATAGACTGTCTTTATCTACCCTATCAATTCCCTTCAGAATCTTGAATGTGGTGATCATGCCCCCCCTAAATCTTCTGTCTTCCAGCGAAGTGAGGTTTAATTCCCGTAGTCTTTCCTTGTAGCTCATACCTCTCAGCTCGGGTACTAGTCTGGTGGCAATCTTTGAACCTTTTCCAGTTTAGTCTTATGCTTGACTAGATATGGACTCAACGCTGGGGCTGCATACTGCAGGATTGGCCTAACATATGTGGTATACAAAGTTCTGAATGATTCCTTACACAATTTTCTGAATCCCGTTCTTATGTTGGACAGCCTGGCATATACCGCTGATGTTATCCTCTTGATATGGGCTGCAGGAGACAAGTCTGGAGTGATATCAACCCCCAAGTCATTTTCTTTCTCTGACTCTTGAAGTATTTCATCTCCCAGATGGTACCTTGTATCTGGCCTCCTGCTCGCTGCACCTATCTTCATGACATTACATTTGCTTGGGTTAAACTCTAACAACCATTTGTTTGACCACTCCTTTAGCATGTCTAGGCCTTCTTGAAGCCTCAAGCAGTCCTCCTCTGTCTTAATCCTTGTCATAATTTTAGCATCGTCTGCAAACATTGAGAGAAATGAATCTATACCCTCCAGGAGATAATTTACATATATCAGAAACAAGATAGGACCGAGTACAGAGCCCTGTGGGACTCCACTGGTGACTTCACGCCAATCTGAGGTCTCACCCCTCACCGTAACTCTCTGCTTCCCATTGCTCAGGTACTCCCTTATTCACTGGAGCACCTTCCCAGCTACACCTGCCAGTCTCTCCAGCTTATGTACCAACCTCATATGCGGTACTGTGTCAAAGGCTTTCCGACAATCCAAGAAAATACAGTGTACCCAGCCTTCTCTTTCTTGGTTAATCTTTATCACCTGGGCGTAGAATTCTATTAAGCCAGTTAGGCAAGATTTACCTTCCCTGAATCCATGTTGGCGATTTGTCACGAAGCCCATTCTCTCCAGATGTGTTACCAGGTTTTTTCTCACGATCTTCTCGATCAACTTGCATGGTATACAAGTCAAGAACACTGGCCTGTAGTTCAGTGCCTCTTGCCTGTCGCCCTTTTTGTATATTGGGACCACATTCGCCATCTTCCATATTTCTGGTAGGTCTCCCATCTCTAGTGACTTACTATACACTATGGAGAGTGGCAAACAAAGTACCTCTGCACACTCTTTCAGTACCCATGATGAGATCCCGTCTGGACCAACAGCCTTTCTAACATCCAGATCCAGCAGGTGTCTCTTGACCTGCTCTCTCGTAATTTTGAACTCTTCCAAGGCCGCCTGGTTTACCTCCCTTTCTCCTAGCACAGTGACGTCACCTTGTTCTATTGTGAAGACTTCTTGGAACCTCTTGTTGAGTTCTTCACACACCTCCTTGTCATTCTCTGTATACCTGTCCTCGCCTGTTCAAAGTTTCAATACCTGTTCTTTCACTGTTGTTTTCCTTCTAATGTGACTGTGGAGTAGCTTTGGTTCAGTCTTGGCTTTGTTTGCTATATCATTTTCATAAATTTTCTCTGCATCTCTTCTCACCCTGACGTACTCATTCCTGGCTCTCTGGTATCTCTCTTTGCTTTCTAGTGTTCTGTTATTCCAGAAGTTCCTCCACGCCCTTTTGTTCAGTTTCTTCGCTTCAATACATGCCCTATTATACCATGGATTCTTCTGTTGCTTCTCGGATTTTTCCCTTTGGGCCGGGATGAACTGGTTTACTGCCCCCTGACATTTTTGGGGACGTAGTCCATCATATCTTGTACAGACTTATCTCTGAGGTCTGTGTCCCAAGGTATTTCCCTTAGGAAGCTTCTCATCTCTTCATAATTCCCCTTTCGGTATTCCAGCCTTTTGATTCCTAGTTCTTTTTGGGGGGAGATAATTCCTAGCTCTACCAGGTACTCAAAGTTCAATACACTATGATCACTCATTCCCAAGGGCGCTTCCATCTTAACTTCCCTTATATCCTACTCATTTAGGGTAAATATGAAATCAAGCATTGCTGGTTCATCTTCTCCCCTCATTCTTGTTGGATCCTTGATGTGCTGGCTTAGAAAGTTTCTTGTTGCCACGTCCAGCAGCTTAGCTCTCCATGTTTCTGGTCCTCCATGCGGGTCTCTGTTCTCCCAATCTATCTTCCCATGGTTGAAGTCTCCCATAATTAGTAGTCCAGATCCATTCCTGCTAGCAACAGAAGCTGCTCTTTCTGTTATGTCAATGGTGGCCATGTTGTTTCTATCATATTCCTGTCTGGGCCTTCTGTCATTTGGTGGTGGATTATATATGACTACGACTATAATTTTTTTCTCTCCAGTTGTTATGGTACCTGCTATATAGTCACTGAAATATTCACAGCCCTGAATAACCATCTCCTCTAAATCCCAGCCTTTTCTTACCAGCAGAGCTATACCACCACCACCACCTCTTTCTTCCCTCTCTTTCCTCATAACATAATAGTCTTGTGGGAACACTGCATTTGTTATCGTTTTCGTTAGCTTTGTTTTGGTGAGGGCTATTATGTCTGGGTTTTCCTCTAGTACCCATTCTCCAAGCTCATGTGCTTTATTTGTAATTCCATCTATGTTAGTGTACATTGCCTTGAGGCTCCATTTCTTCTGTCCCTTCTTAAATCGCCTTCTTGGTGAGTGTTCTGCCAGTGGAGGAAGCTGTTCCATGGGTGTGAGTATCTGTAAGGTGGATAACAGGGTCTTAAAGGATACTGGGATGTGGGGCGGGGGATCCAATGAAGGGGGGAGGGATAGGGAGGGTATGGGGTGAAAGGGGACGGACAGGGAGGGTATGGGGTGAAAGGGGAGGGAGGACAGAAAGGAAAAGGGGGAGGGGGGACTTGTGGGGAGGAGGGGAGGGGTAGAAGGGAGGGGAATGCGTGTGGGGGGGAGGGAGATTTGGCTGAACATTTGAGTGGGGACAGGGAGGGTTTGGGGTAGGCGGTTTTCTATGCCGAGGAGGGTGCTGGGGTTTTCTTCTTTGCTGGTGTTACTGGGTAGCTGGTTGTGGGTTCCCCCCTCGCACCTGGGGGTGTTGTGTTGGGAGCTGTGACTTCCTGGTTTTCCCCTCTCGCCCTGTTCCTCTTCATTGCTTCTGCTGCTATGGCTCTCTCCTCCCTCGTCACATGTCTCTGGAGGAATACATTTTTGAATTCTCCCACATTTTTCCGGTAGCTCTTCCTTGATAGAATGTTCTCCTTTGTGTTCTCGTTTGCAAACACTGTCTTTATCACTCGGTCTCGGTCTTTGTTGTACCAGCCTAGCCTGAAAACCTTCTCAATGCTATGCTCAGCCCCTTCCATGTCTAGTGCATTCAGTATTTCATTCAATGCCGCTTTGTCCTTGTCATTCCACTCTGTCCTATTGGAGCCTTCCTGCTCTTTAATATCCACAGCAACCACTGATCTTTTCCTTTCCAGCAGCTGGCTAGTGGAGCATGCTGCTTCCTGTGAGGTGGCTGCTCTCATGGCCACCTCCATCACTGCAGACATTACTTCAGAAGTTATTTTTTTTATTATTTCTGCAAATGTTGCTTTTATTGTGGCGTTCTCTTGTAAAATACTATTACAACCTTCATCATGGATGATTTTCTGAGTCTTAGCCTCGATACCGTTCTCATTGAGGGCTCTAATCTCCACCTTTGCTGCTGTCAGCTCTCTTTTCAGGCTGCTTATTTTGTTCTTCATTTCCTGCATCATTTCTTGCATCTCACTCTTGATGTCCTTCAGAAACTGGGCAAACATTTCTTTCATTTCGTCACCTTGACTTTTCCCTGTTCCCCTGGTACCTCTGGCTGTCAAGCTTGCCCCTCTTCCTATAGTTGTGCCGCGATAGGATTTGTCAGGAGGGTAAAGCGGAATGGGGGAGGGAGAGAGAGAGAGAGAGAGAGAGAGAGAGAGAGAGAGAGAGAGAGAGAGAGAGAGAGAGAGAGAGAGAAAGAGAGAGAGAGAGAGAGAAAGAGAGAGAGAGAGAGAGAGAGAGAGAGAGAGAGAGAGAGAGAGAGAGAGGGAGAGAGTGGGAGAGTGTGTGTCTGGGGGATGCGGGGGACTGGGGGTGGGGGGGGGGGGGTGGAGATTGCGACCAGGTCAGATCAGGTCAGCTGGGGGGTAAGAGGGGGGTAATGTATGTGTGTGTGTGTACTCACCTAATTGTTCTTGCGGGGGTTGAGCTCTGGCTCTTTGGTCCTGCTGCTCAACCGTCAATCAACTGGTGTACAGGTTCCTGAGCCTATTGGGCTCTATCATATCTACACTTGAAACTGTGTATGGAGTCAGCCTCCATTACATTACTTCCTAATGCATTAAATTTGTCAACCACTCTGACACTAAAAAAGTTCTTTCTAATATCTCTGTGACTCATTTGGGCACTCAGTTTCCACCTGTGCCCCTTTGTGCATGTGCCCCTTGTGTTAAATAGCCTGTCAGCTTAAATAGCCATGAATTCTTCTTTTGCTTCTCGGATTTTTTCTTTTGTGCCCGGATGTATCTGCTTACTGTCTCCTGACACTTTTGGGTGACATAGTCCATCATATCTTGTACCGACTTAGCTATGATTTTTGTGTCCCGAGGTACTTCCGTTAGGAAGCTTCTCATCTCATAATTTCCCTTTCAGTATGCTAGCCTTTTGTTTCCTAGTTCTTTTTCGGGGGGGGGGGGATAATTCCTAGCTCTACCAGGTACTAAAAGTTCAATATGCTGTGATCACTCATTGCCAAGAGTGCTTCCATCTTGACTTCCCTTATATCCCACTCATTTAGGGTAAATATCAGATCAAGCATTGCTGGTTCATCTTCTCTCATTCTTGTTGTATCCTTAATGTGCTGCCTTAGAAAGTCTCTTGTTGCCACGTCCAGCAGCTTAGCCCTCCACGTTTCTGGTCCTCCATGCGGGTCTCTTTTCTCCCAATCTATCTTCCCATGGTTGAAGTCTCATGATTAGTAGTCCAGATCCATTCCTGCCAGCAACAGAAGCTGCTCTCTCTATTATGTTAATGGTGGCTATATTGTTTCTATCATATTCTTGTCTGGGTCTTCTGTCATTTGGTGGTGGATTATATATGACTACGACTATAATTTTTTGCCCTCCAGTTGTTATTGTTCCTATTATGTAGTCACTGAAACCTTCACATCCCTGAACAACCAACTCCACAAAATCCCAGCCTTTTCTTACCAGCAGGGCTACACCACCACCACCTCTTCCTTCTCTCTCTTTGCTCATAACATAATAGTCCTGTGGGAACACTGCATTTGTTATTTTTTCGTCAGCATTGTTTCTGTGAGAGCTATTATGTCTGGGTTTTCCTCTAGTACCCATTCTCCAAGTTCAATTGCTTTATTTGTAATTCCATGTATGTTAGTGTACATTGCTTTGAGGCTCACTTTCTTCTGTCCCTTCTCAAATCTCCTCCTTGGTGAGTGTTCTGCTGGTGGAGGAAGCTGTGCCATGGGTGTGAGGATTTGTGAGGTGGATACCAGGATTGCAGATGATACTGGGATGAGGGGTGGGGGGTTAAGTGAAGGGGAAGGGACAGGGAGGGTATGGGGTGAAAGGGGCGGGTGGACAGGAAGGAAAGGAGGGTTTTCTATGCAGAGGAGGGTGGTGGGGTTTCCCTCCCCGCTGGTGTTACTGGGTAGCTGGTTGTGGGTTCCCCTTCGCCTCTGGGGGGTGATGTGTTGGGAGCTGTGGTTTCCTGGTTTTCCCCTCTCATCCTGTGCTTCTTCCTTGCTTCTGCCGCCATGGCCCTCTCCTCCCTCATGTCTCTCTGGAGGAATACTTTTTTGAATTCTCCTACATATTGCAGGTGGCTTTTCTTTGTTAGAATCGTGTTCTTTGTGTTCTCGTTTGCATACACTATCTTTTACACATGGTCTCGGTCTTTGTTGTACCAACCTAGCCTGAAAACCTTCTCAATGCTCAGCCCCTTCTATGTCTAGTGCCTTCAGTATTTCATTCACTGCCGCTCTGTCCTTATCATTCCACTCTTTCCTGTTAGCGCCTTCCTGCTCTTTAATATCCACAGCTACCACTGCTCTTTTCCTTTCCAGCAGCTGGCTAGTGAAGCGTGCCGTTTCCTGTGAGGTGGCTGCTTTCATGGCTACCTCTCTTACTGCAGACATTACTTCAGAGTTGTTGTTTATTAGCATTTTCGCAAATGTTGCTTTTATTGTGGCATTCTCCTCCAAAATACTATTACCACCTTCTCCCTGGGTGGTTATCTGAGTCTCAGCATCGATACTGTTCTCTCTGAGGGCTCTAATCTCCTCCTTTGCTGCTGTCAGCTCTCTTTTTAGGTTGCTTATTTCATTCTTCATTTCCTTAATCATTTCCTGCATCTCACTCCTGATGTCCTCCAGAAACTGGACGAACATTTCCTTCATTTCATCACCTGAACTTTTCCCTGTTCCCCTGTTGCCTCTGGCTGTCATGCTTGACCCTGTTCCTAGTTGTGCCGTGATAGGATTTGTCAGAAGGGCAGAGCAGGGTGGG